>NC_084592.1:45150955-45174412 GCF_033807715.1 Cololabis saira | reverse complement strand
ACCAAGAACCAGTGGTCCATGGACATTAATATTTGGTACAGTTACCAAGAACAGTGGTCCATGGACATTAATATTTGGTACAGTTACCCCAAGAACCAGTGGTCCATGGACATTAATATTTGGTACAGTTACCCCAAGAACCAGTGGTCCATGGACATTAATATTTGGTACAGTACCAGAACCAGTGTCCATGGACATTAATATTTGGTACAGTTACCAAGAACCAGTGGTCCATGGACCATTAATATTTGGTACAGTTACCAAGAACCAGTGGTCCATGGACATTAATATTTGGTACAGTTACCAAGAACCAGTGGTCCATGGACATTAATATTTGGTACAGTTACCCCAAGAACCAGTGGTCCATGGGACATTAATATTGGTACAGTTACCCCAAGAACCAGTGGTCCATGGACATTAATATTTGGTACAGTTACCAAGAACCAGTGGTCCATGGACATTAATATTTGGTACAGTTACCCCAAGAACCAGTGGTCCATGGACATTAATATTTGGTACAGTTACCCCAAGAACCAGTGGTCCATGGACATTAATATTTGGTACAGTTACCAAGAACCAGTGGTCCATGGACATTAATATTTGGTACAGTTACCAAGAACCAGTGGTCCATGGACATTAATATTTGGTACAGTTACCAATGAAACCAGTGGTCCATGGACATTAATATTTGGTACAGTTACCAAGAACCAGTGGTCCATGGACATTAATATTTGTACAGTTACCAAGAACCAGTGGTCCATGGACATTAATATTTGGTACAGTTACCCCAAGAACCAGTGGTCCATGGACATTAATATTTGGTACAGTTACCCCAAGAACCAGTGGTCCATGGACATTAATATTGTACAGTACAAGAACAGTGTCATGGACATTAATATTGGTACAGTACCAAGAACCAGTGGTCCATGGACATTAGATAATTTGGTACAGTTACCAAGAACCAGTGGTCCATGGACATTAATATTGGTACAGTTACCAAGAACCAGTGGAACATGGACATTAATATTTGGTACAGTTACAAGACCAGTGGTCCATGGTAGGGCTGGCGGTACGGACTAAAAAATGTATCACACGATAATTTATGGCATTTATCCGATATCGATAAAATGACGATAAAAAAAAAAATACTAATTCAACTCCCACCTTTGTAACTATAAATCTATCTCACTCTCAGATCCGCCATGTTTGTTACACAAACCATCATCAACGAGAATCTTCCTTCTTTCTTTCTTCTACTTTCTTTCTTTCTTTTCTTTCTTTCTTTCTTTCTTTCTTCTTTCTTCTTTCTTTCTTTCTTTCTTTCTTTCTTTCTTTCTTTCTTTTCTTTCTTTCTTTCTTTCTTTCTTTCTTCTTTTCTTTTTCTTCTTTCTTTCTTTCTTTCTCTTTCTTTCTTTCTTTCTTTCTTTTCTTTCTTCTTTCTTTTCTTTCTTTCTTTCTTTCTTTCTTTCTTTCTTTCTTTCTTTCTTTCTTTCTTCTTTCTTTCTTTCTTTCTTTTCTCTTTCTTTCTTCTTTCTTTCTTTCTTTCTTTCAGGCTCATTTCTTTCTTTCTTTCTTTCTTTCCTTCTTTCTTTCTTTCAGGCTCATTTCTTTCTTTCCTCCTTCCTTCCTTTTTTTCTTTCTTTCTTTCTTTCTTTCAAGCTAATTTCTTTCTTTCTTTTCTTTCTTCCTTTTTTTCTTTCTTTCTTTCCTTCTTTCTTTCTTTCTTTCTTTCTTTCAGGCTCATTTCTTTCTTTCCTCCTTCCTTTCTTTCTTTCTTTCTTTCTTTCTTTCTTTCTTTCAGGCTCATTTCTTTCTTTCTTTCCTCCTTCCTTCCTTTTTTTCTTCCTTTCTTTCTTTCTGCTCATTTCCTCCTTCCTTCCTTCCTTAAATCCGGAGTAGTGAAGTATGTATGAAGTATGAAGAAAAAAACTTAAATGGAATTGTCTATCTGGAATACCTGAACGGTAAAATATCACACATCCTAGTCCATGGACATTAATATTTGGCCATATTATATGATATTTATATGTACTTAATTTCTACGCCGGGGAAATACACGAAGCGTTTTGCCAGAAAAAAAGCCCAAATATAATAAAAGACACTTCACACCCCGGACACTCACTGTTTGAACTGCTGCATTCTGGGAAACGATACAGACTCATGAAAACAAGGACAAACAGACTCAAACAGCTTTTACCCAACAGCAATAACCACTCTTAACAAAAACAGGAACTAATGTGCAATAACGAAAAAAAATGATTGTATGTTGATGAAAGTTCTTGTAATGTCCGTATGTTGATGTATGTGTGGAGGGTGAATGTGTCTACATCAGGGATCGGCAACTCGCGGCTCTAGAGCTCTTTAGCCCCGCCCTAGTGGCTCCCTGAAGCTTTTTTGAAAAATGTTTGACCTTTTTTTTTCTCCTTTTTTTCCCTTATTTTCTTCTTTTTTATTATTATTTTTTCCTCTTTTTCTCTTTTTTTCCTTATTTTTTCTCCTTTTTTTCCTCTTTTTTTCTCCTTTTTTTTCTCTCTTTTTATCTTATTTTTTCTTCTTTTTTTCCTTTTTTTCTCTTTTTCCTTTCCTTTTTTAATCTCGACATTTCAACTTTTTTCAAGAAATTACGACTTTTTTCTCGAAATTTCGACTTTTTTCTCGAAGTGCATAATGAAAAAAAAATCTTCCCCCAGTTATAACTAATATAGATACATGCAGCATGTTGTAATTTTTTGCGGCTCCAGACAATATTTGTTTTTTTGTGTTTTTGGTCCAATATGGCTCTTTCAACATTTTTGGGTTGCCGACCCCTGATCTAGATATATATATATATATATTTTATTTGTTTTTATTTCATTCTACTGATTTATTTTTCAGTTATTTTATTTGTATATGATGCGCTGACTGGAGAGCACTTTTAATTTCGTTGTACATGGTAATAATGACAATAAAGATCTATCTATCAAAGCTTGAAGGCTTACAAAAGTCTTGACGCTTGGTCGACTTCAAGGCAGGATTGTTGTAGAAATTAAAGTGATGAGGACACCGAACTTTATGATTTGACCGTTTAACGTTAGCTACCCAAAAAATCCAACATTACCTTGTACAAAATTGGGAACCACAAATCCACGTTTCGGTGTCTGGAATCCAGTTGTGGAATCCAGTTGTTTCTGTGAATTGCAGCGATCCATTTGTCTCTCTTAAGCTTATTTTTCTTCAGTCTGTAAAACGATAACTCAGATTTCTTACTAAATCTATGAGTACAGTCGATCGCACAACAGCTCTTTCCCATTTTAGATGTTTTCCAGTTGCTCAAACTGAAAGTTTACGCTGACACTCAGTAGGGATGGGCGGTAAGGACTAAAAATGTATCACGATAATTTCTGGCATTTATCCCCATAACGATTAAAATGACGATAAAAAAATACCAATTCAACTCCATCTTTGTAACTATAAATCTATCACCACATTTTAGAAACATTTCTTTCTTTCTTTCTTTTTCTTTCTTTCTTTCTTTCTTTCTTTCTTTTTCTTTCTTTCTTCTTTCTTCTTTCTTTTTCTTTCTTTCTTTCTTTCTTTCTTTCTTTCTTTTCTTTCTTTCTTTCTTTCTTTCTTTCTTTCTGGCTCATTTCCTTCCTTCCTTCTTCCCTTCCTCTTTTTTCCCTTCCTTCCTTCCTTCCTTCCTTCCTTCCTTCCTTACTTCCTACCTTCCTTCCTCCCTTCCTTCCTTCTTCCCTTCCTCTTTTCTCCCTTCCTTCCTTCCTTCCTCCCTTCCTCCCTTCCTTCCTCCCTTCCTTCCTTCCTTCCTTCCTTTTTTCCTTCCTTCCTTCCTTCCTTCCTTCCTTCCTTCCTTCCTTCCTTCCTTCCTTCCTTTTTCCCTTCCTTCCTTCCTTCCTTCCTTCCTCCCTTCCTTTTTCCCTTCCTTCCTTCCTTCCTTCCTTCCTTCCTTTTTCCCTTCCTTCCTTCCTTCCTTCCTTCCTCCCTTCCTTTTTTCCTTCCTTCCTTCCTTCCTTCCTTCCTTCCTTCCTTCCTTCCTTTTTCCCTTCCTTTTTCCCTTCCTTCCTTCTTTCCTTCCTTCCTTCCTTCCTCCCTTCCTTTTTTCCTTCCTTCCTTCCTTCTTTCCTTCCTTCCTTCACGTACGTTGTGCGTGGATTTAACACAGAACCATAAATCAGTTTTACACAAAAACTTCATCAACAGGAATTTATCGTTTTTACCGCGAGATACAAATTCTTACCGTAAATCGTAAAATATCGCCCATTTCCTACCACTCAGTCTTTCTGCCACTAAGTGGGCATAAACCCGCTGTGAAGTCTCATCTGTGACGTCATTCCCTCTCTTCCTGCAGGCCCGGTTTTACGCTCCGACCACCATCTTCATCGACGAGATCGACTCGGTCTGCGGACGCAGACGGACGTCTGACGAGCACGAAGCGAGCCGGCGGGTCAAGTCTGAGCTGCTGATCCAGATGGACGGTTAGTGGAGGGGAGGAGGGGGCGGGGCCTAACCGCGTCACCTGACCTGTCCTGGATGACAGGTGTGGTTTTCTCCAGGTGTGGGCGGGGCCCTGGAGAACGACGACCCCTCCAAGATGGTGATGGTCCTCGCCGCCACCAACTTCCCCTGGGACATCGACGAGGCGCTGCGGCGGCGGCTGGAGAAGAGGATCTACATCCCCCTGCCCACAGGTGACCCCCCCATAGCACTAAAGTTGCTTTCATCAAGGAAAATTATGACAAAATATCGTTGTCAATGAAAAATAACCGCCACACATCGTCCTGGGGTCTCTGAAGCTTTATTTCTTTCTCTCGTGAAAACTACAAAATAAATCCTATGTCCTTTAAAGCATAAGCTGATGTTTAGCAGTTTGAATTAAAAAGAAAATTAAACAACCAAATGTGCTACAGTCCACATGAAGGCATTTCAATAACATTTGACAATAATAATGAAAAGTATCAGCGTCTGCACCTTTTAGACCACATGCAGAATAAGCAGAGCTGGTAGAGGAGTCAAAAAATGTACTCAAGTAAAAGTACTGTTACTTCAGAATAATATGACTCAAGCAGAAGTAAAAAGTAGTCATCCAAATAATTACTTGAGTAAAAGTAAAAAAGTACTTGGTGAAAAAACTACTCAAGTACTGAGTAACTATTGAGTAACATCTGATTTATTTTTTTAACAACCATTCAAACTGAAAAAAGTACAAAATAATCATCTTCAGGCAAATTAAATCAATAAAATAATAAAATAAATTAAAATTAATAAAAAATAAAAAATAGCTTAAATTAAAATAATCTTAAAGTAAATTCAAGTACTTTAATAAATAATAAAATAAATAAAATAATAACAGAATAAAAAATAAATTAAGCACAAGTATCTCAAAATGTCCAGCCTTTGTACTTTTCTTTTTTAACCAGGCAGAACTAGAACAAACATGAACTCATAGAAACTCTGTGTGTGTTTGAGTCTGTGTAAATGTGACAAAACATGCAAAAACAAACATTTTTCCCAAAGAATCACCCAGTGATGTCATGAGATTGACGCGTACGCGGATAAAAGGGATAAAAGAAAAGTAACAGCTCAACGTAGCCTAATGTAGCGGAGTAAGAGGAACAGTTTCTTCTTCACAAATCTACTCAAGTAAAAGTAAAAAGTATAGTGATTCAAAACTACTCCTAAAAGTACAACATTTCCCAAAACTTACTCAAGGAAATGTAACGGAGTAAATGTAACTCGTTACTGCCCACCTCTGAGAATAAGCCTTGCATCCATCTCTCTTGTGCATCAATTACCCATAATGCCTTAGTCACGCCTTTTAACTGAACGCTGGTCATGTGACCTCTTACAATGTCCAGCTACATCTTAGGAATTTGCCTTAATACCTTCAATAATAGAACTTAAACGCTTATAAATAACCAAATCAGTGTGTTTTACGATGCAACTTAACAAAAATATAAAAACAAAACCTGTTGCCCAGTAAAGTTGCTTTCGTCAACGAACATTCTGACTAAATATCGTCGTCAACGAACCTTTATCACCCGAGGAAAACCAGACGCAACGAAAATGCTGGTCATGTGACAATAATTAAATATATAATGCAATATCGTAAATGAATAAAAACCAGACTAAAATGTAGATTACAAAATAAAAACTCTGCTAAAATGTGTATTCATTTTCGTTGACCAAAACGAGACGAAATGTTCTACCAAAGATCCTTAATGTCCATGTTTTCAGTAGTTTCTCTGGTTTAGTCTTTAAACCAGTTTAGTCTTTAGATCTTTGGATCCACTTTCCTACATAGACGTGGAAAAGAAAACCCAATGTGTCGTCGAAAACAAGAAAAAGATGGGGAGAAATGTGGAAAAATAAATATGATGTAAACTCAAATTAGAGTCTTCTGTATCTGGAATGAATGTATTCTTGATTCTATAAGGTTATATAAATATAAATACTGTATATAAATATTGGGGCTGGGACTTTGTCACATTAATTACGATTAATCAATTACAGAAAAATAACGTGACAAAAAAAACGCATTTAAACGCAATTTACTTTTGCACTCCAAACAGTGCAGAACGTTTCTCATTGCACGAGTTCCCGGTACAAGTTCCCCGTAATACTGATGCACAGAACTCAACACGAGAAACAACAATGGAAACCAAAACCGATGGGAAGTCGCTGCTGGTTCGGTGGGCGGAAATTTTAGTTTTAAAAAACTCCGAGTGGAAACCTGGATAAAAGCACAGTTGTGTGCAAATTGTGCAAGAAAGAATTTGCCGGAATCACCGGAGCTCTTCCAGCCTCCGCTACCACATCAATGCCAAACCATGTTGCAACACAAACTAACTGACCGGCTGCTGTTTCCTGCAGCCGTGGGCCGGGTGGAGCTGCTGAAGATCAACCTGAGGGAGGTGGAGCTGATGCCCGACGTGGACCTGGACCTCATCGCTGACAAGATCGACGGATACTCCGGAGCCGACATCACCAACGTCTGCAGGTACGAGCCGTCTGTCAATCACCTGAACCCAGTACTCAAGCTGTAAAAAAGAATCAGGGGGGTGGTGGATTTTATCATATGGGGACAGATAATTTGTGCTGATTACAAATAATATAGTATATTACAAATAATAGCAGTGACCAAAACACCTGCAGAAATACTGCAGGAATGACATAGCAGCAGTTAAATGCAGCCTTCTGTAAGCTTTAAATATCCACTGGGCTTACATCAAATACATCAAAACACAACAATAAAAAACACTTTTCTGAACTTATCAATATGACTCTGTCCTTCACAGGATAAGTAACATGGATCACTGCAAAAACTCTAAATCTTAACAAGAATATTTGTCTTATTTCTAGTTAAAATGTCTCATTTTAGTAAAAAAATCTCATTACACTTAAAACAAGACTCATCACTGGAAGAAACAACAATTTTCACCTGTTTCAAGTAGATTTTCACTTGAAATAAGTAGAAAAATCTGCATGTGGAACAAGATTTTTTTGCTTGTAATGAGAAGATAAATCTTGTCCCACTGGCAGATTTTTCTACTTATTTCTAGTGAAAATTTACTTGAAACAGGTGAAAATTGTCCATTTTAGTCTAGTTTTAGTCAAAGATTGTATTTAGCCAAACCCATTTTACAATTCAAACCATGTTATCTTACTATTATATTATTGTTACCTTATAGACTCAAGAATACATTCATTCCAGATACAGAAGACTCTCATTTGAGTTTACAACATATTTATTTTTCTCCCCATCTTTTTCTTGTTTTCAACGACACATTCGTTTTTTTTCCACGTTTATGTAAGAAAGTGTATCCAAAGATCTAAAGAATAAACTGGTTTAAAGACTAAACCAGAGGAAACTACTGAAAACATGGACATTAAGGATCTTTGGTAGAACTCATTTTGGTCAACGAAAATGAAGACACATTTTAGCAGAGTTTTTATTTTGTAATCTACATTTTAGTCTGGTTTTTATTCCTCTACGACATTGCATTATATATTTAATCATCGTTATCGTCACATGACCAGCATTTTCATTGCGTCTCATCTCGTTTTCCTCAGGTGATAAAGGTTCGTTGACGACGATATTTAGTTTTAATTTTTGAAGTGGCAAAAACAGTGAAAGATGGTTTGTCCATTAACCCCTCTTCTTTCCTTTGTCTGAAATGTTTGCCACATGGAACACAGGTACCGACTTCTAACTGACTCGGAGCATTTCAGCAATAAACCAATGATGACGTATCCATTCCTTGCGGTGTAACAATGATTTATTTTACAAAAACAAATTTTAACACTGGGCTTTATGCCAAAATAATGAATTTGCTGAGCTGAGCATGGCTGAGGTCAATAATGGTGTCCGCCTGGCACCTGCTTCCTCCACCAAGCCCAAGGACAACCCCTATATGGGAGTCAGTGCACCGCACCAGGTCACCTGCAGAGGGCGTACACTGACAAAAGGGATTAGACACTCAAAAAATACAGGGTGAACAGAAAACTTCATTATGGCTCTAACACCCCGGCCCCTAATTGCTCTCCAAAGAGCCAATTACCCAATGAATGTAAATGAAATAGGAGCCATATTATAAATGGAAAAGTAAAAATAAAGTATATACATTACTGACAGGCTGGCTGAAGACCAGTCACTCAGTTTCTAGGATGGGGCACAACTTTGTAATGGGCCTCTCCAGGATGGAGGTCTTTGTTTTGAGCCTCACTGAGCGGACCAACCCCTTTGCGTCTGGCCTTGTCTCCAACACCCTACCCAACGGCCAGGATCCCCGTGGAGCCGTGGGGTCCACCACCAGAACTATATCTCCAACATTTAGGTTCCTCTTCACCATACCCCATTTCTTTCTCTCCTGTAGTAGCAAAAGATACTCTTTTGTCCATCTTTGCCAGAACAAGTCAGCCATATACTGGATCTGTTTCCAGCGGCGTCTGGCGTAGAGATCAGATTTCTGAAATGATCCTGGGGGTAGGACGGGTTGTGTTCTAAGTTGGAGTAGGTGGTTTGGGGTTAGTGGCTCTACATCACGAGGATCGGAAGAGACAGTGGAGAGGGGGCGGTTGTTGAGGGTTGCCTCTACCTCACAGAAGATGGTTTGTAGGCCCTCATCATCCATAGTCTGCTCTTTGAGAGTGGAGTTGAGCACCTGGCGGACGGAACGTATCAGTCTTTCCCAGACTCCGCCATGGTGGGATGCCGCTGGGGGATTAAAGCTCCATTGAATCATGTTGGGTAGCAGAGCATTTTGGATTTTTTCTCCATCCAGGGATTTTAAGGCAGTCTTTAGCTCAGCCTGGGCACCCACCAGATTTGTGCCTCGGTCCGAACGAAAGTGGCGTGCCTGTCCTCTCCTGCAACAAAATCTCCTTATAGCATTAATGCAGGAGTCTGTGTCAAGCGAGTATGCAACTTCCAAGTGTACGGCTCTGGTAACCATACATGTGAACAAGACTCCATACCTTTTGACCCTTTTTCTTCCTCTCCTCACCTCTATCGGGCCAAAGTAGTCCACGCCGACATTGGTGAAGGGTGGCAAGTCGGGTAGAATTCTTTCCAGAGGCAAATCTGCCATTTTTTGTTCTCCTGTTTTGCCTCTTACTCGTCGACAAACAACACACTTTGAAATAATTCTCCGTGCTGCTGCATTTCCTTTTATCATCCAGTAGTGCTTCCGGAGCTCTGAAAGCATGTGGTTTCTGCCACTATGTCCGGAGCGCTGATGAATGTCTCTTAGAATGAGAACTGAGGCATGTGCATCTTTGGGGAGGATGCAAGGATGTTTACTTTCAGCAGGCATAGCGGATCTGTGCAGCCGGCCGCCTACTCTTATGACACCGTCCTCCAAGATTGGGTCTAGCCTCCAGATCTTTTTTGGCACACTGGGCGGAGTTGCTGCCAGTGTTTCCATTTCCACTGGGAAATGCTGTTTCTGAACGTAGGCAATGACTGACCTTTCTGACTGCGTCATATCCTCCACTGAAATGGACTGTCCACCAAATGTAGCCTTAAAGGTGTCAAGCTCTGTGTTCAGTTTCCGGTTGACTGAGCGGGTGGGGGCGTGGCCTATGAAAATCTCTTGACGTTTTTTGGAGATAAGCAACAAAATTTTCATTAGCTTGAGGTACCATGCCACTCCTTTCACCAGCCTTTTCCAGTCAGAGTAGTGGGAAATCAGTTGGTGTGTGGGGGTTTCTTTCACCACTGTGGTAAACACTGAAGTGGTTTTTCTGACCTCTGGGTCATCTTGTAATGACTTACAGACCAAGGCCTTCTCCTCAGGCCAGCTGTCCTCAGGTTTACACAAAAAATCAGGGCCGTAGATCCATCTCCTCTGCACCATGAATTTGACTGCATTTAGCCCCCTGGAGGCATCATCCGCAGGATTTTCCTTTGTGCCTACAAACCTCCATTGGGATAGCTCTGTGTTGTCATGGATTAGTGAAACCCTGTTGGCTACATATGTTTTAAACCTGGCATGATCATTTCCGATGTATTTGAGTACTGTTTGACTATCTGTCCAGAAGACTGAGGGATGTAATTCCAGGTGAACTTCTCTCCTCAGCATCTTATCCACTTTTACTGCTAGTGCTGCAGCTGCTAGCTCTAGTCGTGGCACTGTCATGTGTTTGAGGGGGAGGACTCTGGACTTTCCGAGGGCAAAAGTGACATGCATTAACTTGCCTTATATAGCTCACCGAGCCATAGCCGCTTTCACTGGCGTCCGCGAAGTGATGTAGCTGGACATGTGTTGGTGCTCCATAGCCTGCGGGCTTCATACAGCGTGCAACCTTAAAGTGCCGCCCCTGCTCCAGACTGTCCAGCCATTCCTTCCACTGTAGTGATGCAGCTTTTGGTAGAGGTTCATCCCATCCAAGACCTATCTGGCAGAGCTCCTGTAGCAATTGCTTGGCTGGGAGAATGAGTGGGGCAAAAAAACCAAGTGGGTCGAAAATTGAACTCACGATGCTGAGAATGCCCCTGCGTGTCTGAGGCTTTTGTGGAAGGTTGATGTTGAACTGGAAGTTGTCATTTTCCACATTCCACTGTAGCCCCAGAGCCCGTTCGATTGGGAGGCTGTCACTGTCCAGATCCAATGACCTCACTTCTTTAGCCCTATGCTCTTGGGGGATGGAGGCCAAAACAGCACGGCTGTTACTCACCCACTGTGTGATTTGGAAACCACCTTTGTGGCACAGTGAGGTTAGGTCCTTGATTAGGTGGATTGCTTCAGACTCTGTGGCTACTGACTTTACACAGTCATCGACGTAAAAGTTGTGCTGTATCGTTTCTGCAGCCTGAGGGAAAAAGCTTTCTTTGTTATCATCAGCCGTTTTTCTGAGTGTGAAATTTGCGCAGGTTGGGGAGGACACAGCACCAAAGATGTGCACCAGCATACGATACTCTTTTGGACTTTGGCTGGTGTCCCCCTGTGGCCACCACAGGAAGCGCAAGTAGTCCACATCAGACCTGTCCACTCTGACCTGATGGAACATGGACTTAATGTCACCCATGATTCCAATGGGTTCATGTCGAAATCGTAAAAGAACCCCTACAAGGGAGTTGGTCAAATCGGGGCCTTGTAATAGCTCACTGTTCAGGGATTTGCCTTGGTATGAGGCTGTACAATCAAAAACAACCCTGAGTTTTTTCTTTTTTGGGTGACGCACGCCATGGTGTGGTAGGTACCAAGTCTTGCCTGGTGACTGTTTCAGTTCATTCTGTGGGACCTCCTCTGCATAGTCATTCTCGAAAATGTCCGTCATGAATGCAACATATTCCTCCTTATAGTTTGGGTCCTTTTCCATTTTCTTTTTAAGACTCTGCAGCCGGTGCTCTGCCATCTGGCGGTTGCAGGGCATCTCACTGCTGTCATTCCTGAAAGGTAGCTTTAGATTGTAGTTCCTGCGATGCTACCTCACTAAAATCCTGGTTGTACTGAGCCTTTAACAGCTCCTCCAGGTTAGCCACTGAGATTCTGTTTGCAGTAACTTTCAGCATACAGTCATCATTGCTCTTTAAAGGGCCACTTACAACCCATCCCAGGAGGGTTTTAACAGCATAGGGACCCCCCTTCTGGCTATTTACAACCTCCCACGGTTCCAATAGATTTGGAGCATTAGTTCCTATTAATAGCTCCACCTTTGCATTGATGTGGGGAAGTTTGACATGGCTTAGATACGCCCATTGCGTTAAGTCATTTTGCCTTGGGATGCTGACTGCAGTGACAGGCATTTCACTCTGGGTTAGGACAGCAGGTAGGGGTAAGAAAGTGTCGCTGTCCAGTGTTGAAATCTCAATTCCTGACACCACCTGAGTTTCAACAGTTTTCTCCTCATTAATTGTGCGTAGCAGGACCTGTTTCTTCCTGCCTCTCAGGCCTAGTTGGGATGTGAGCTTCTCAGAGCAGAATGTGGCTGTCGATCCGGGGTCTAGGAGAGCATACACCTGTATTATCTTGTCACCTTTGGCTGCTTTAACCTTGACTGGAACTATGGACAGCCCACTTTCCTGCTCTATGGCCCCTATGTGGGCACATAACTCTGTTTCGGCACCCCTTGTGGGCGCTGAAGGCTTTACAGCTTGCTTAGCCATTTTAGGGCCAACATCAACTGAGACAGTGGATCCCACACTATTCTGGTTCCCGGCCCCTTTATGGGCATTTGACTCGACAGTACCCCCTATGGGTGCTGCAGGCTCAT
This sequence comes from Cololabis saira, assembly GCF_033807715.1. Taxonomy (NCBI): domain Eukaryota; kingdom Metazoa; phylum Chordata; class Actinopteri; order Beloniformes; family Belonidae; genus Cololabis; species Cololabis saira. The sequence goes on along the minus strand of NC_084592.1, from coordinate 45,161,701 downwards.
CATCATTCTTGGCCATCTTTGCTTTGTAGTCTATGTGCAGGGGAGTGGGATGAGAAAACTTGCATATCTTACAGGTGAGTCTATTCTTACATTGTTTACTCATATGATTTGAGCCAAAACAACCATAACACAATGCTTTTGACTTTAAGAAATTAAGTCTATCTTTATGTGTTTTCTTTAGGAACTGTCTACACACCTCCAATGTGTGTTGCTGACTACAAAATATACATGGAGGTTCAGGCTTTGCATTTTGAGTCATAGTAATGCTAGTGGCAAAACTACTACTGGATGACTTATACGGATATGACTTAGTAGGGGGCTTAGCTTTTCCTCTGCCTACTACCTCATCTGCCTTTCCTCTGGCTGTTGGCTTCTCGGAATGAAGGTCACCAAAGACAGGGTCAGCAGCAACACGGGCCTGCTTCTCAATGAAACTAACAAGGTCCAGGATTCGAACCCGTGCGCCTCTGCTTTGGTGCAGCTCATAGGCCTGGAGGCGCCATCTTTCTTTGAGTTTGAATGGTAGTTTCAGTACCAGGTTTCTCATGTTGGATACTGAATCCAACTCCTCCATGTAGTCCATCTGTTGCATGGCATTGCAACAGGACCTGAGAAACATTGCATACTCCTGCAGAGCTCTTGCATCCTCAGGTTTGATTTGGGGCCAGGAGAGGGCCTTGTCCAGGTATGCACATGAAATCTTGTACTCGTTTCCAAAGTTTTCTTTGAGTAACATTTTGGCCTTAGAGTAGCCAGTGTCCGCAGTCATGTATTCACAACTTTTAACAAGCTTCTGAGCCTGGCCTTTAGTATACTGGATCAGAAACTGTAACCGGTCTTTATTATTATCTGTTTTACTTTCAACCATGTTTTCAAATGAATTTATAAATGATTGATACTCTAATACCTGACCATCAAACACTGGGATGGTGCCTTGTGGGAGCGTGGAAAGGAGTTGCTGTTTTATCAGAATCTTTGTTAACTCGTTTTGGCTCTCCAGAATTCTGATAGAGTTAGGATCCTGAACAGAGCCAGGTGAAAGTGGCCATTGTGGCGGGCTTGACTGTGTGCCAAGTGGCTGGGAAACACGAGCGACAGTAGGAGTAGGTCTACCATGGGCCAGGGTCTGTAGCTGTGAATGAACAATAGGGGCTGCAGTAGAAAAATCACTTGTCGTTTGCTGTAGTTGCAACACCTGGGCACTAGGGGGAGCCAAAGGTGGCTGTGACTGAGCAATGGGAATAAACAAAGGGGGAATATTCTGGTATTGTTTTGGTTGAGTAACATGGGTTGCAACAGTGGAAACATCATGAGTGGGCTGCCATTGTGCATTGGCAGTAGGCAGGGGAATGGATTGTTTATCTGAACCAGGCCGGGGAAACTGGATCTGAACTCCATATTTTGGCCTTACTACCTGAGAATCAGATGTAAACAGTGGTGCCGATGCAGACAATACATCAACATTCTCTGATCCTTCAGCCTCAGTTAAATAGTCAATCTTTGCAATAGCCGCCTGTAGCTCAGTGTCAATTTCAAGTTTTTCTCTTCTTTTTCTCAGCTCTTGTTCCTGCTCCTCAATGGCGTGCCTTTCCTTCAATTTTGCAGCTTTGACCATTAAGGCAGCCTTTTCTGCCTCTGCACTGATGCGTAGACTATGCCGTGAGGATGATGATGATGATTTTGTGGAGCCTTTGGAGGATGATGATGTGGAGGATCCCTTTTTCTGCCTCCACTCAGCAGCTGGGCCCGGGAGGGTAAAGGACTCCCCCTGGATACCTACTAGTCCTCTGTGTCCATCAGTGTCAATATCACCAGGCTTATCTGGGCTATGGGCTATGTCTCCAGGCTTATCATGGATGGGGCTTAATTCTCCAGGCTTATCCTGGGTATTGCCTATTTCAGGCCTATCTTTACCATCTGGGCTTTCTCCAATCTGGCTCCATCCATAGATTTTTCCACCATAGACATCCATTTATTTACATTACTTTGGAAAGCGCCCAATTGCTTGCTTCTGGGTTGAAACCATTGTTCATCATCTTCCTTCTTTAAGTCATCATCAAGCATTTCTACATAGGAAGAATTCACTTCATTGAAACTGTCCAGTAATTCATGAAACTTAGTGAGGTTGCCTTTTACTTCCTCTAAGAATTCCTGACCTGTCATGAGGTTGTTTATAATGTTCATTCTCCTTGTTAAATGAGACATTTTCCCTGCACGGGATGAGCGTAAACGTGCAAGTTCCTGACCTGCATCCATGTTAGCAGGCATATCCTGTTCCTCCAGGCTCTCCAATTCCTCCATTTTGTCACTCATGATTCATGAAAACAGAAAAAAGAGAAAAATGCTCAAAGAATTTGTTTTCCAGTTGCCTTCAAAATGTATTCAGAGCAAAAAGTTTGGTTGAATCATTGCATCAAAAATGTTTGTTTGAAAAGGACTGAAAAATGAACGTACCTCAATCAGTCCGACACACAGCTCAATATATGTGTAGAAAGCGCATCCATGCGAGCTCTTTGATTTCATACTAAATCCTTAGAGCGCTCACTTTAATTCCACTCCATTCGTGGATCCATGGCGTCATTATTGACATTTGAAGTGGCAAAAACAGTGAAAGATGGTTTGTCCATTAACCCCTCTTCTTTCCTTTGTCTGAAATGTTTGCCACATGGAACACAGGTACCGACTTCTAACTGACTCGCAGCATTTCAGCAATAAACCAATGATGACGTATCCATTCCTTGCGGTGTAACAATGATTTATTTTACAAAAACAAATTTTAACACTGGGCTTTATGCCAAAATAATGAATTTGCTGAGCTGAGCATGGCTGAGGTCAATAATGGTGTCCGCCTGGCACCTGCTTCCTCCACCAAGCCCAAGGACAACCCCTATATGGGAGTCAGTGCACCGCACCAGGTCACCTGCAGTACTGCACACTGACAAAAGGGATTAGACACTCAAAAAATACAGGGTGAACAGAAAACTTCATTATGGCTCTAACAATTTTAGTTGACAAAAGCAACTTTAGTGACGTTTGGTTTGACGCACCGGAGACTCGGCGCCGTCCGGAGGTTTGTGTTTCCGAGCGTTTCTTGGTGTGAGGATTAATTTTACTGCAGTTGTGCCACAAATAGCAGGAATCATCTCCGACTGGCGCCGCGTCGACCTTGGATGTCTGAGCCGTGAGAGTCTGAGCTGCAGCCTCGGCTCCGTCTGCCTCAAACAGCCCTGAGATTCCTCAGACGTGAGATTAATCCTGCAGGAATCTCTCACTGACTGCGTTTCCAGCATCAATAACCCTTTTAAAACACGAATATTAGCAAAAACCTGGTTTTGCACGGCCATGTAAACACCAATAACCCCTTTGAATAACCAGAATTTTATCATATTCGGGTTTTTAAAAACCCCAATATGACCCCTGTGTTAGTCCTTTTAAAACCCGAATATTGGGTCATGTAAACGCCGGAATATCCCCATCAAACGGAACAGGAATTTGTTTTCTGCACATGTTCTGTTCACAAGGAATCCTGGTCTTTTGAGTCCAGGAAGTTCTTCTAAACACGGAGAAACCAAGACCAGGAGGAGACTAATCACTTCATAAATGTAATGAAGGATATGAACATTTCTGCATTTGTAGACGGTAGAAAGTACCGGGATAGAAGATTTACAAGAAGGTGAGAGAAAAGTTGCGCGAAGCAGCATTTGTTTTGAATTTGGATTAGGAATGGGCGGTATGGACTAAAAAATGTATCACGATAATTTCTGGCATTTATCCCATACCATATTTGGCTCATTTCTTTCTTTCTTTCTTTCTTTCCTTCTTCACCGCGAGATGACAAATTCTTACCGTGGGGAATTTTTTTGACGGTTTATCGTGAACGTAAAATATCACCCATTCCTAATTTGGATACAGGAAGAAGGAGCAGAAATTAGGGGAATTGCGTCATGATGTTCTCCGTGCGTCGCTGGTTTGATCCAGATATCCCAAATGATTAATCACCATGTTTACAGAGATAACACTGTTTGCTCACGCATGGAAACACATTATTCCCAATCTTTCAGTAACCGGAATATTAGCAATAACCCTAATATTGACTGCATCTAACCGTAATCACAAACACCTCTCTCCCCCGTCTCCAGAGACGCCTCCATGATGGCCATGCGGCGGAGGATCCAGGGCCTGAGCCCCGAGGAGATCCGGGCTCTGTCCAAGGACGAGCTGCAGATGCCCGTCACCCGCGAGGACTTCACGCTCACGCTCAAGAAGATCTCCAAGTCCGTGTCCGCCGCAGACCTGCAGAAGTACGAGGCCTGGATGGAGGAGTTCGGCTCCGTGTAGCGGCCGGGAACTCTCCGGAACTCCCCAGGACTCCCAGAACTCCCAGAACTTGTACGTGCACAGATCTCCTCCAGCTGCTGCTGCAGGCATCCAGATAAAACTTTTAAAGTAGAAAAGCGGCTGAACACCTTCGTTGGTGGATAAACTCGTCTTCACGTCACTTTCATGTTCTTGTCTTTAATCCCCTTCTTCCTCTTCTTCCTCTTCTTCACCAAAACAGTTCTGGTAACCGTTAAAGGTTCCACGTCTGAGAAGTTGTTTTAACAAAAATATTTAGAGCAGGGGTCGGCAACCCGTGGCTCCAGAGCTCTCTGGCTCTTTAGCGCCGCCCTAGTGGCTCCTGGAGCTTTTTCAAAAATGTTTGACCTTTTTTTTCATTTTTTCCCCTTTCTTCTTTTTTTCCTTTTCTCAACATTTTGTGTTTTTTTTTTCAACATTTTGACTTTTTTTCTCGAAATTTTGACTTTTTTCTCGACATTTCAACTTTTTTCTTGACATTTTGACCTTTTTTCTCAACATTTTGACTTTTTTGTCAACATTTCGTGTTTTTTGTCAACATTTGGACTTTTTTGTCAACATTTCAATTTTTTTCTCGACATTTTGACTTTTTTTCTCGAAATTTTGACTTTTTTTCTCAAAATTTGGACTTTTTTGTCAACATTTCAATTTTTTTCTCGACATTTTGACTTTTTTTCTCAACATTTTGACTTTTTTTCTCGACATTTCGATTTTTTTTTCTCAAAATTTTGACTTTTTTGTCAACATTTCGTGTTTTTTCTCAACATTTTGACTTTTTTTCTCTACATTTCAATTTTTTTCTCGACATTTTGACTTTTTTTCTCGAAATTTTGACTTTTTTCTCGACATTTTGACAGCATGTGTTGCCTTCATTTTAAGGCTTATACAAGACTTTTCATTTTTTGCGGCTCCAGACATGTTTTTGTTTTTTGTGTTTTTGGTCCAATATGGCTCTTTCAACATTTTGGGTTGCCGACCCCTGATTTAGAGGCTCAATAAAGTGGCGACACGTCCAGGTGAGGTGGTTTTAGTCGGGTATAAAGTCACGTTAGGACTCCTGAAGAAATGTAATAATAAAGGAGCTGCTAACAACGAGTCTTTGGACCAGACGAGGGTCTGATTTACTGAAACTAGTGAAGAGGATGAACACGCCCATGATGATGAGGATGATGATACAGACTGAGAATAACATTTCTGTGCTTCAAGTGCAGGTTTATTTCAATAAAACGGTTCCAATAAGTAAAACCCTGTTCTGGTTTCATCAAGTCGACATTTGAAAATGTGTTTTCCATGTTTTTATGACTGAACACGCTTGAATTTGAACACAATCTCTGTTTTAATGTCTGATTGTAAGTATTCTGTGTTTGTGTTAGTTTTGTTTTAACGCCGACTTCTGTATTTGAGTTAATATTTATGTTTTTAATTAAAGGAATTTCTTAATCGTCATTTAAACGCTGCTACGTTTGTTGATGGTTATTTCCTCTGAATAAATCCAGTTTTCACACATTCAGCAACTCTTCTTCTCTTAAATTCCACTAGATTCATTGAGAAGGTTCAAAAACAAAATAAACTGGTAATAAATTTAATTTACAAACCGTGTTTTATTATTTTTCCTCTTGTTTCCTCTTGAATCAGTCTGTTTTGTAAAAACCACTAAAACTGGTTCAAGTTTGTGTTGAATCTGAAGTTTGGAGGAATTTCAAGCTCATCTCACTCACTCATCTTCTCCCGCTTATCCGTTACCGGGTCGCGGGGGCAGCAGCCTCAGCAGGGATGCCCAGACTTCCCTCACCCCAGACACCTCCTCCAGCTCTTCCGGGGGGAGTCCGAGGCGTTCCCAGGCCAGCCGAGAGACATAGTCTCTCCAGCGTGTCCTGGGTCTTCCCCGGGGTCTCCTCCCGGTGGGACATGCCTGGAACACCTCCCTAGGGAGGCGTCCAGGAGGCATCCGGTACAGATGCCCAAGCCACCTCAGCTGACTCCTCTCAATGTGGAGGAGTAGCGGCTCGACTCCGAGCTCCTCCCGGGTGACCGAACTCCTCACCCTATCTCTAAGGGAGCGTCCAGCCACCCTGCGGAGGAAACTCATCTCGGCCGCTTGTATCCGCGATCTTGTCCTTTCGGTCACTACCCAAAGTTCATGACCATAGGTGAGGGTAGGGGCGTAGATTGACCGGTAAATCGAGAGCTTCGCCTTTCGACTCAGCTCCCTCTTCACCACGACGGTCCAGTACATCGACCGCATTACTGCGGACGCTGCACCGATCCGCCTGTCAATCTCACGCTCCATTGTTCCCTCACTCGTGAACAAGATCCCGAGATACTTGAACTCCTCCACCTGAGGCAGGACTTCTCCACCCACCCGGAGAAGGCATGCCACCCTTTTCCGGTCGAGAACCATGGCCTCGGTCTTGGAGGTGCTGATTCTCATCCCTGCCGCGTCGCACTCGGCCGCAAACCGCCCCAGCACATGCTGGAGGTCCCGGTCTGATGAAGCCAACAGGACAACATCATCTGCAAAAAGCAGAGATGAAATCCTGAGGTTCCCAAACCGGATCCCCTCCGGCCCCTGGCTGCGCCTAGAAATCCTGTCCATAAAAATTATGAACAGGACCGGTGACAAAGGGCAGCCCTGCCGGAGTCCAACATGCACCGGGAACAAGTCTGACTTACTGCCGGCAATGCGAACCAGACTCCTGCTTCGATCATACAGAGACCGGACAGCCCTTAGTAGAGGGACCCGGACTCCATACTCACTGACCCCCCACAGAATGGCACGAGGGACACGGTCAAATGCCTTCTCCAGATCCACAAAACACATGTAGACTGGTTGGGCAAATTCCCATGAACCCTCGAGCACCCTGCGGAGGGTATAGAGCTGGTCCAGTGTTCCACGACCGGGACGAAAACCGCATTGTTCCTCCTGAATCCGAGGTTCGACTATCGGCCGTAATCTCCTCTCCAGTACCCTGGCGTAGACTTTCCCCGGGAGGCTGAGAAGTGTGATCCCCCTGTAGTTGGAACACACTCTCCGGTCCCCCTTTTTGAACAGAGGGACCACCACCCCGGTTTGCCACCCCAGCGGTACTGTCCCCTTCCTCCATGCAATGTCGCACAGGCGTGTCAGCCAAGACAGCCCTACGACATCCAGAGACTTGAGGTACTCAGGGCGAATCTCATCCACCCCCGGTGCCCGGCCACCGAGGAGCTTACGAACCACCTCGGTGACCTCGGCTTGGGTGATGGATGAGCACGCCTCCGAGCCCCAACCCTCTGCTTCCTCAGTGGAAGGCATGTCAGTCGGGTTAAGGAGATCCTCAAAGTATTCCTTCCACCGTCCGACAATGTCCCCAGTCGAGGTCAACAGCTCCCCACCAGCACCATAAATGGTGCCGGCAGAGTACTGCTTCCCCCTTCTGAGGCGCCGAACGGTCCTCCAGAATTTCCTCGAGGCCGACCGAAAGTCCTCCTCCATGGCCTCCCCGAACTCCTCCCAGACCCGAGTTTTTGCCTCCAAGACTGCCCGAGCCGCGGCCCGCTTGGCCTGCCGGTACCTATCTACTGCGTCAGGAGTCCCACCGGCCAACATAGCCCGGTAGGACTCCTTCTTCAGTCTGACGGCATCCTGTACTTCCGGTGTCCACCACCGGGTTCTAGGATTGCCGCCACGACAGGCACCGGAGACCTTGCGTCCACAGCTTCGAGCCGCCGCGTCGACAATGGAGGCAGAGAACATGGTCCACTCGGACTCGATGTCCCCCGCCTCCCCCGGGATCCGAGAGAAGCTCTCCCGGAGGTGGGAGTTGAAGATGTCCCTGACAGAGGGCTCAGCCAGACGTTCCCAACAGACCCTCACGATACGCTTGGGTCTGCCCGGTCTGTCCAACCTCCTCCTCCGCCAGCGCATCCAACTCACCACCAGGTGGTGATCAGTTGACAGCTCAGCCCCTCTCTTCACCCGAGTGTCCAAGACATGCGGCCGAAGGTCAGATGAAACGACAACAAAGTCGATCATTGACCTCCGGCCTAGGGTGTCCTGGTGCCACGTGCACTGATGGACACCCTTATGCCTGAACATGGTGCCTGAACTGGAATTTCAAGCTTCTTCAGATATTTCCAGGGTTCCTACGGGTGCTTGAAATCCTTGAAAGTGCTTGAATTTCAATGTTGTGTTTTCAAGGCCTGAAAAGTGCTTGAATTTTAGTTAAAGTGCTTGAAATTATAACTGTGTCTTTCACCAAATTGGGATCAGACTGTATAGTTTAGTTATTACAAGGAGAAATAAAATCAGTAAGATGAAACATAACTAGATGTTTACAGCACGATACAATGTACATAATTGTGATAAAAAGTGGAAAAAATAATTATGAGTGTATATATTCCTGTAGATATTTTACCCCAGCGATAAGGTGGTTGAAGATTTTGAAAATGACCCTTGAAAGTGCTTGAAAAGTGCTTGAATTTGACCTTGAAAAATGTGTAGGAACCCTGTATTGAGGGTTTATTTCTGAGATATTATAGTTCAATAAAAACAAATAAACTATTTCCAACTGCTCACCTTTCTGGCATTTTAAGCATCTTTAAGATGTCAGCAGCAGGTTTGGAAGGAACATGGTTGATGTCAGAGACCGAGGGAAGAACCCGAGGCTTGTAGTTGGATAAAACTTTAGTTTTCACGTCACTAAACTTGAGTTGAGGACGTGTCTCTGGGACGTCGGACAAAAGCTGAGACGGAGGACGTTTACGACCATTTCATTTTCATTTCATTCATTTTATTCTTTATTTCATTCAAAAAAAATAAAACAATTCAATACAAATACAAATATTCATAAATTGTGAATGAAAAGGGAGCAGAAAGAAGAAGATTCTTATCTGCCCCTTTTTTCCAAGAAATAAATTCACAAATTACATAAATTACAAATTAAAAAAAACAACTAAGTAAATAAAAAAAATAAAATAAAATGACCGCCGTCTATGGGTATGTCAAACAAACTCCTCTGTTGGAAGAAGATCAGAAAACACAGACTTGAAGTTGTTTAAATGTAAACTTTCAAAGCTTCTGGGAGAACGTCTTTTTTTTTGACTGATGAGACAAAACTGGAGCTTTTTCATCTCTGTGTTCACTGATGTAAACATGAATCCTTCAGAGAGAAGAAGACCTCTGGATCTGGAACCTGGAGGAGGCTCGGTTCTGTCCTGGAGCTGCTCTGCTGCGTCTGGTACCGGGTCTTGGAAACCTCAACGCCATCAAGAGTCAGAGAGTCGCGGGTCACGGGTCCTCCAACAGGGTCGCGACCCAGAAGACAACTAGAACCAACCAAGAACCAAACACTGGACTATTCTGAAGTGTCCTTCTATCACTACGTTTACATGCAGTCAAAATTGGGGTTATTGTTAATATTCCGGTTACTGAAACATTGGGAATAATCTGTTTCCATGCGTGAGCAAACAGGGTTATCCCTGTTTACATGGTAATTAATCATTCGAGATATCTGGATCAAACCAGCGACGCACGGAGAACGTGATGACGCAATTCCCGTCATTTCTGCTTCTTCTTCCTGTATCCAAATTCAAAACAACAATAACAGCAGCACGGAGGAAAATCAACAGCCCAGTTGGAGTCGTTTTCTTCCAGCGGAGCTTGATCTGGTCTGGCGTTCCTACAAATCCTGCTTCACTCAACTTTTTGTAAATCTTCTATCCCGGTACTTTCTACCGTCTACAAATGCAGAAATGTTCATATCCTTCATTACATTTATGAAGTGATTAGTCTCCTCCTCACTCCAAAAGTGTGGCGTGGTCTTGCGTTTTGCCATCTTTAAGTACTTAAGTACTTCCTGGACTCAAAAGACCAAGATTCATGTGCAGAAAACAAATGCATGTTCCGTTTGATGGGGATATTCCGTTTGGCGTTTACATGACCAAATATTCAGGTTTTAAAAGGAGTAACCCAGGGGTCATATTCAGGTTTTAAAAAACCGGAATATGAGCAAATTCGGGTTATTCAAAGGGGTTATTGGTGTTTACATGGCCGTGCAAAACCGGGTTATTGCTAATATTCGGGTTTTAAAAGGGTTATTGATGCATGGAAATGCAGTCTATGAGTCCTGATCTACATCCTGTTGGACATCTGTAGAAACATCTGGAACCTGCAGCTGGAGGAGAATCCTTCAGACCTGAGACATTAAATTAAATTCAGTTTTATTTATAGCATCTAGTACGACACAAAGTTTCTCTAGGATCTTTCCAGAGACCCGGATTATGACAACCGAGCAATTATTACATAAAAACCTGGGGGGGTCTGGGGACCAGAACACGTGTCTCCAGGTGGACACGTCTCCCCGACTGATACTTCATCTCTGGACTGAAGTTAAAGTCAGTAAATCAGTA
>NC_084592.1:45113455-45145955 GCF_033807715.1 Cololabis saira | reverse complement strand
GTTTAAAAAACCATGTCGACATGTTAGACAATGTATTCTGCTGGAAACGTCTGATGGGGATTCTGCACATATTTTGTCGGGTTCGGCTGAGGGAGCCGGTTCCAACGCTAACTTTGATTGACATGCGGTGGGCGTGTTCCCGTCGGCTTCTCGAGTACGAAGGAAAACCGGCCTCAAAGCTGCTCTGCAGAACCCAGTGGGTCACATGACCAAATACATACATAACTTCATACCGTCTGTGGCTTTGGGACATTTCCTCCCCCAGGAACAATCTCATTGGCTGGTTCTACCTGTGTAGCTTCACTGTGATTGGTCAATGTCACAATTCAGTTTGGCGGTAACGTGAACGGGGTGTTACAATTTTCTGTCTGCTTTCAGCTTGAAAAAGATTTTCGATTGAGAATCTACAGAAGGAGGAAGGTCAAGGGGGCGGGGCTCCGTCGCTTATTGATTACCAAATGATACGTAATTTTACGTAAGGTTCAGCCGACCACTCTGGCGCTCTGCAACGCTGAAATTATCCTCAGTTACAGTTAGACATCACTACTCACAGTGTGGCCTCCACTCGTTAGTATTATTAGGGCCCGAGCACTGACAGTGCGAAGACCCTATTTTCTGTAGGAATTTTTTTTTTCTCGTTTTTATTTTTCCGACGAAATGAGGGCCTTTTTTCCCCCTAAACGTTCCCCAAAAGTCACCAAATTTTGCACCAAGCCAGGCCTGGCGAAAAATGTGATATTTAATGGTTTGCATTAATGGGCGTGGCCTAACGGCTCAACAGCGCCCCCTTGAAAACTTTGTGCCTCAAGCCCCACAATACGATTTGACCTGTATCATGTCGCAACTTAAAGAAAAGTCTCTTGGCGCCATGGCCGAAACCGAACAGGAAGTCGACCATTTTGAATTAATCGTGTAATTTTGGCACAATTTATGCCATTCCTTCCACCGTTAATACGGCCCGAACCGTAACGTGCACCCAGGTGTGTTATACATCAAAATGTGCGTCTCCATCCTGCGACGACGCGCATTGCTTTTCTCAGTCAAAGGCGTTACCGTGGCGACGCTAGACGCCAAAAAGCCCGCCCCCCCTTCATCTGATTGGTCGTTATTTCATAGTCCATCCATCATCCATCCATCCATCCATCCAGCATGTCAGCGGTACAGAAATGACAGGATTCAGATGTTTCTCAGTCATTCATGGAAAACAATATTCCGTTTCTCTGCAGACGCATCATTTTCTCCATCACTCCAAGTCAAACGTGATGAGTGTCGTAAACGAAGGTGGGCGTTTCCTTCCCCTCGTCCTTGGCTGAACTCTGAGAATAAGTTCTGTTGTGTCTTTGAAGTGGACTCGGGTTTCCCTGCAGAACCGCCTGACTCAGCCTAAACACGTGCTGCGTCTTCTGTTTCCCCTGCATCGTTTTAACTCCCGTCTTTCTCCGTCTCAGATCAGCTCATCTACTGTTTCCCTGCATCGTTTTAACTCCGTCTCTCTCCGTCTCAGATCAGCTCATCTACTGTTTCCCTGCATCGTTTTAACTCCCGTCTCTCTCCGTCTCTCTCAGCTCATCTACTGTTTCCCTGCAGTCAGCCGGTGTGAATCACGCCCGTCACCTTAAACATGATGGAAGCACAGAGACGCTTTAAAGGAATTGGAAATAGGCAATAAATTAGAGCTGGTCATCAAGGCCTGCGGTGTAGATGCAGCCACACATGTCCAGCATTTTCACTTCATTAGCAGTTCAAACATCGATCAGAGGAAAGTGGTTGCTGAGGTGAAGAAGGTGTTTCCTGCTCAGGTGCAGTCGCTGAAGCAGCGGAGCTTCGTACCAGACGCAGAATAATGTTTGTTTGCTTCGGCGTCGGGAGCTTCCTCTCATACCCGTCCTCCTCTGCTGCAGTGGTGCAGAAATCAAACACACCTTAAAATTGCCTGTATGTCTCTGGCGGTGAATTATGGAAGAGTATTAGAGCCAGGCAGGGGAAAAATAAAAAGATTTTAGAGGAGGAAGATTTTTGTTTCATTATGCACTTGGAGGAAAAAGTTGAAATGTCGAGATTAATGTTGAAGTACAATTTGGAGAAAAAAGTCTACCGTATTTTCCGCACTATAAGGCTCACCTTCAATGAATGACGTATTTTAAAACTTTTTCCATATATAAGTTGCACTGCATTATAAGGCGCACTAAATCTATGGTAAAATACCGTAGCCTACTATAGTGGCTGGGGTTGAGTTACGTATCTACCTGATGGAGCTGCGCTACAGGAAATGCTACAAAATCCTACAGCAAATGCAAAAAAAAAACAAGAAGAAACGTACCTTATGTCAAACTTTATTAACAAAATAAAAACCAGCTTTGCTCCATCTCGTCAAAGTCTCCATTATGCTAGTCAGTGTCGCTGCTGTTGTCTTGAACGTCTGTGACGATTCCTGACGTTTTTAGCGCCGTTACTTCGGCGACACCAACTACATTACCCACAATCCCCCTGACTACAGTAACAGGAATTACCGTAATGATCTTATATAAGGCGCACTGCCGGTTTTTGAGAAAAAATTAAAGGCTTTTAGATGCGCCTTAGTGCGGAAAATACGGTAAATGTTGAGAAATAGTCAAAATTTTGTGAATAAAGTTGAAAGATTTCGACTTTATTCTTGAAATTGTATTTCAACATTAATCTCGACATTTCAACTTTTTTCTTGAAGTGCATAATAAAAAAAAATCTTCCCCTCTCAAAATTTTTTTCTCCTACAGAAAAACGTTGAAATGTCGAGATTAATGTTGAAATACAATTTCGGGAAAAAAATTGAAATGTTGAGAAAAAAGTCAAAATTTTGTGAATAAAGATGAAATGTTGAGAAAAAAGGCGAAATTTCGACTTTTTTCACGAAATTGTATTTCAACATTATTCTCGACATTTCGACTTTTTTCTCAAAATTGTATTTCAACATTATTCTCGTCATTTCAAGTTTTTTCTCCAAGTGCACAATAAAATCTTCTCCTCTCAAAAAATACACATATGTGAGTGTACAAATACACATATACATGTATTTTCTGGACTATAAGCCGCACCTGCATACAAGCCGCATCCGCTCTATTTGAAAAAAAAGATATACAAGCCGCAGATATTTCTGTTGTTAGATTAGATATTTACTACATGTACAGAAGGATTTTGAACTGTAAATGATGTACATGTTTGTACCTAAATAGATCCTTTCCTAACAGTGTCTTTTAACACGGCAGCAACTTTGCTGATTAAAACGGGACAGAACCAAGAGAAAATAACCGGTATTTACTTATCCATTTATCTGTTTGAAATCTGCTTCTACTTCTATCTGCTAAAGAAGAAGTAACGTATTCTTCTTTGCATTTATTTTGTCTTAGTTTTGATTCTAATTAGTGATGCACCGATTGTTCGGTAACCGAAATTGTTCGGCCGAAAATGGCAAAAAAACACTTGGTGTTCGGTGGAATAAGTGGGAAAAAAAAACAATTAATAACGGCGTTGTAAAATAAGGAAATAGACTGGCCGCTCCGTCCCGTAACGTTGCGCACTACATAAATCGTTGACCAACCAAAAACTAACCCCATAAGAATTTTACCAACATTCACCAGGAGGTGGAACCAAAACAACATAATGCTGGGAAATTAAAAAATTTTCATTTTTTTATGTTCAATAAATATTTTCTACCTTGTAATTTTGTAAAAGATTTTTTTCTTTGAAAAGCATGCCTAAATCAAATGTATTTGATTTATGCAATGGTGAAAATATTGGCAAAATAAATGAAAAACTGCTGAAGAACCATGTTCGGTATTCGGCCAAGTGTTTATTATAATTTTCGGTTTCGGTTTCAGCCACAAATTTTCATTTCGGTGCATCACTAATTCTAATTCTGGTTAGAGCGCCTCGAGCGGTGGAAGAAAAATCCACAGAATAGCCGCACCTTTGTATAAGACGCATGGCTCAAAACCTATGAAAAAAGTAGCGGTTTATAGTCCAGAAAATACGGTAATTCAGGATAAACACTGGTTTTAGTAAAACTGGCATTGCTCGGTGGCTGATTCCTGCTGGTTTCACCCGGGGACCGGGGGGGTTTCATGATGGACTCCCTGAGCCGGGGAGACGTGGCCCCGGCACCTGGACCTGCCCTCCATCAGAACCTGGTGAACCCGAACCTGCAGAGGTCGAGCTGAGAGCAGATATTTATATATTTAGTCTGGTTGGACGGTCGGCCAGCGCTCGCTCACTTCTCCAGCGTCAGGTTTCAGCCAGCTGAAGTGGAGGGGGGTGTGTGTCAGCGCTGAGGCCCTCATGGACCCCCGGGGGGGCCCAGAGGGGGGTGGGGGGCTCGGAGGGGGGGCCGAGGCCCGGGGGGGCCCGGGGGGTTCGGTGTCGGGCCGCGGTCTCACTGTCAGCAGCCTGTCGCAGCAAATAAAGTCTCAAGTGTGAAGATCTGTGCCGCCGTTCCGGACACACACACATGCACACACATGCACTCAAATGCACACACGCACACACATGCACACACATGCATGCACACACACACACACACACACACACACACACATGCACGCACACACATGCACACACACACTCATGCACGCACACACACATGCACACACACATGCACACACGCACACACACACGCACACACACATACACACACACACACATGCACGCACACGGACCGGAGCAGGTGGCGGAGTCTGCTTGGCGTCATCTGCGGCATATTTTGTCATCGCACCTTCTGTTTCTTTATTAGGCCGCCGAGACCGGCCTGGGGGGGGCAGAGTGGTGAGGTTAGGTGGGGGGGACGGAGTGGGGGGGGCGGCCTGGAGGTGGGGGGAGGGTTAGGGGGGGGCGGCATGCTTTAAAGTGTGAGCCGTTGCCACGGCGGCCGGCTGGGCGTTGAATTTCAAACAGGACGTGTGGGCGGTGAGGGCCGCGGAGCTGCAGCTGATTCACCGTCTGAACCAGAGGAGACGATCAGTTATTTATTTATGAGCAGCAGATCCTGCTTTAGTGGTACTAACCCTAACATGGTACCTGGTACCTGGTACACCTCACTGCCGGGTACAAGTACACATGGATGAGAGTATAATACACATGGATGAAAGTATAATACACATGGATGAGAGTAGAAATATACATTTATGAGAGTATAAATACACATATGTTAGAGTAGAAATACACACATTTGAGAGTAGAAATACACATGGATGAGAGTAGAAATACACATGGATGAGTGTAGAAATACACATATGCAAGAGTAGAAATACACATATGTGAAAGTAGAAATACACACATGTGAGAGTACAAATACACATGTATGAGAGTATAAATACACATGTATGAGTGTACAGATACACACATGCGAGTGTACAAATACACATATACTGTATGAGAGAGTATAAATACACATTTATGAGAGTATAAATACACATATGTGAGAGTAAAAATACACATATGAGAGTAGAAATACACACAAGTTGACCTGTTCGGCTGAACGGAACCGGGTCCAGATCTGAATGTTTTCAGGCAAAATAACACAATTGGCCCTTTCGCACTAGTCCCGCCTCTGCTCGCTTCTACCCACCACGGCCCCGTCTTGCGCTTTTGCACTAGGGGCTGAGACGGGCATAGCCGCTCCAAGCCGATACATTTTTCTGTAACCATTCTGGCGAGGTTTTATCCGGGCTGAGCCGGGACTATTTCTGACGTCACCACCCTCCACGCCACTGATTGGTCGGGGGGCCGTCAGACGTTTGAATCAGGAAGCGGGAGTCAGCGCGAGAGCGACCCGCGGCTCGCAGTGATTTTATTATAAAGCGCAAAACGTCTGTTTGGTGATCCAACTCTGAGGTGCAGATGTTCATAAACCTGGTGGCTGTCGAGAAAATTAAAAAGGGATGTAGACGGGCTGTTTTTTTCTCAGCCGCTCGCGGCTCCAGCTGATTTCTCATCAGCGCCGACATAAACAAAGGTGTTGCGCAATCGAGTACGTCACAGCAGCTTCACCCCAACCTGCCCACTTCTCACCTGGCTGTGGAAAAACACACGGGGACAAAACGGGTGGAGCCAAAAGCGTCAAAAGCGTTACCGTGGCGACGATAGACGCCAAAAAGCGCGCCCTCCCTTCATCTGATTGGTCCATATCTGATAGTTCCTACTTTCTTCCATAACTTTTGAATGGTTTGATATAGAGACTCTTGGGTGGTTTCATCCGCTAAATGTCCAGGCCTGAAGAATCTACATCAAGTCATACAAGCTTCCACTGGAGCCTGAACGTGCACAAGGGTGCGAGGGCCCTTTCATCACTGCTTGCAGCTTTAATTATTATTATTATTATTTCTCTGACGTGTGCTGAAGACCCAAATCCAGGAGTTAAAACAAATATATATATATATTTTTTTAAATTTTTGTCTGCATATATATTAATGGTTAATACCAGCTTGGTAAAAACCTAAGGTATATAGATATATATATCTATCTATCTATATATATATATATATATATATATATATATATATATATATATATATATATATATATATATATATATATATATATATATACAGTATATATATATATATATAGCTCTGGGAGCAACACATGAGCCATGAAGGATGAAAAGGTGTAAAACCCAACAACTCTCTAAAATATTTCGACAACGGCTCCAACGGGCCGGTTTAGCCTTGGGGCGGTTGTTTCAAGACAACAGCGGCTCCTCCAGGCTCCAGCTGAGGCTCTTTGTCCTCTTTTCTCTCAGTATTCATGTAAAAAACGAGTCTGAATCAAGCCGAGCCATTTCCCCATAAATATACGACTAAAGGTCCAGATTAAAGGAACCGGCTCTGGTGAACGGAGCAGCAGAGACTCGGTTCCGAGGGCCGGGGCTGACGGACCTTTATCTGCGGTGATGTTGCAGCTGCCAGCAGAGCGGAGAGTAAACACCGGAGCGGAGCCAGAATCCTGCAGAGACTTTATCTAAACCACAGCAGAGAGGGGAAGCTGTAAAAGCTCCGGTTCATGTTAATGCTCATCGTTTCTGTCGGGGTTCTGCTGCGGTAACGACGAGGGAAAAGCTGCTGCTTCACTCTCTCCGGCTGGAAAGGCTTCGGGGTGCACTAAGACATTTAGCCCCGACTGCTCCTCCAGAGAAACCGTGGATTCACACCAAAAGCTTCACTAGGGACGGGAATTGATACGATCTTTCCAATTCCGATTTCATTTTCGATTTTGTATTATTGTATTATTTCGTTTTTTAACGATTAGATTCTTTATCGATTCTCTTATTGATTCTCATTTGGAAAAAAGGAGAACAAACAGGTCAATTAGCATCAACTTTTATGCAAATGAGCAGCGGCGACGCCGAGGCAGCGTCCAATCACAGACCGGGATTCCCAAAGCAAGAAGCCTCAATGCAGATTGTACTTTCATGTACAAACGTACACTCATTCACATGAACACATGAGCAGAGCTGTGCACTAACAAACTTATTTTTATCAGGAATTCATTTATTTTATCTAGCAAACTGACATGTTTTTACCTGAACTAAATGTTTCTACCTGAACTAAATGTTTCTACCTGAACTAAATGTTTCTATCTGAACTAAATGTTTCTATCTGAACTAAATGTTTTCACGGTAGAGCGGCAGGTCGGTAGAACGGCGGAGCGTTATGCTGGATTCACACTGAAAGCATCAAAAATCGCCTGACGCCAGCATCGCGCTGTAGATTGACACTGCAGGCGTCGACGTCTGCAAGCTGCGCTGCAATAGTGTGCACATCTTCAGTTTCCTATTTCACCATGGATCACACTTTGGGAACCTTCTTTATATTTCAGCGTTATTTCCGCGTAGATAAGAGTTAGTTTGATGCTCCTTAACCAGGTCGGTCCTGGATCAACATCAACATCATCGTTGGTCCCGGTGAAGCTGCAGTCTGTCTGCGGTGAACACTGACACACCGGGTCGGAGCGGGTTTGGTCATATGTTTAAACTAGGGCTGAACGATTAATTGCATTTGCGATAATATCGCGATGTGATAAAAGAAGATTTTCTAACCGCAAAGGCTGCGATTTGACCAGTCACGTGATGTGCGAGTGAGCAGAGCGGGAAGAGAAGAGCGGGCAGGGAAAAAAAGTAAACAGTGCCACGTAACCTAAATCTACCATAGGGCGAGGAAATATATGAGCGCGGAGTTTGCGTGGCGAGGAGCACGAGCCGGACACCGGCGGACAGTGAGTCGCGCTGTGAGCCTGCAGCTCGTCAGTTCATCAGGAGGTTAAATAGCGGGGCTGCCAATTGTTCATTGCTGGTTGGTTTTGTTAACTCTGAGCTTTGTTGGTTTTTTTTTAGTTTGCTGGTGGGTTTTTTTCTCCCTGTGATTTTTGAGTTACTTGTGAAGAAGTTCTGAGTTTCCTGTGAGGAAGGTTTTTTGTTCCATGTGGGAGTTTTTTTGTGTTTTTCTATTAAACTACGCCTCGTTTTGGCTAAAGTTTAACCCGGTTTGGTGTTGTGTGATTGGGTTCAGAGAGAACGACCCATAACACTCGTGTGTACAGACGTGTGTAGACGTGTTAAAGAGGTAAAGCCACAGATTTGTTTTCTTTATTGTTGTAATCTGTGCTTTAAATAAATCTGACATTGTTCATTATAAAACAGACTGATTTATTGCTTGTGTAGTTGAAAAATACATGAGAACAGGACCTTGAAAAAATAATCGCATATTAAATCGTAATCGCAATATTGAGGAAAAAAATTGCAATTAGATTATTTTCAAAAATCGTTCAGTCCTAGTTTAAACTGTGTTTTGTGATTAATAAGCACGGTTTTTAATTATTTTGCTTTGGATCGATGAAGCAAATAAAATCGTTGCTCATTTGCATAAAGTTGAGATTTTTCAACTTCAAATTGACGCTCTGGACGCGCTGCTCCCGACGCCTCCGAGGCCTCTCGCAGCGCTTTCATAGAAAATTAATGACGCTTTAAGTGTGAATCCAGGATTAGATTCCCACTAGCACTGCCTAATCCAGGGTTAGCGTAGCAGAGCGTCAGGCCGGTAGAGCAGCAGGCCGGCCGGGCGGCGAGCTGCATCCTCCGGGAAGGAAACAGCCCTCAGGAAGGGTTCCGGCCCTCGCCAGATCCAGATCATCAGCAGCTCGTCCTGCCGGCGCCAGCTGAGACACACACCGCTTCAGCCGGCTGCAACAACGCGCTCTTTCATCCGTCCCCTTCATTTGAAATGCTAAAGAGAGGCGCAACAGGAGGAAGCGTCTCGCCTCGGATCAAAGAGCCTCTTTGATTCGTCCTCGCTGCCTCTCTCTGCCTCTCTCTGCTTCTCTCTGCTTCTCTCTGCTTCTCTTCTCGGGCGTATTCACCAAGCAGCTGAGCAGCACCGCACTCCGGATGATTCTGTGTCTCCTGCCTTGCGTTTCCTCCTCTTTACGCTAATTGCTCTGCTTTCTTGTTTCACCTTGATCCCTTTTCTCCTCCTCCCCCCCTGAAAAAACCCCACAACTGTTATAATATCACACATAGCAGCAGGTTCAACTGAAAACATTTACATCACAACCCGCCCCCCTCTAGCTCTGGTGTCCCCCAAGGAACAGTGCTCGGACCCCTGGTAACAACTCCCCCTCCCAACGGCAGGAAGTGCCGCAGGCCCGGTTCTATGAGGGTGCCTAAGCATTGCACCCTCAGTTTATCTGTTTGCGTGCTCAGTTGAAAAGACGAAAAGAAAACGGACAAATGCGCGCACGTTAAGCCTGATTTATGGTTCCACGTTAAATCGTCGGCGTAGCCTACGGCGTAGGGTACGCGGGGACGCGCAACGTACGTTCGCGTCCCCGCGTATCCTACGCCGTAAGTTCTGCGTTGGTGCAACGCGGAACCATAAATCAGCCAGTGTCCGTCACTGATCTGCTTCCATCAGTTTCCTGCACCAGCAAGACTCTCTGCTGCTCCGTTAACACAAAGTAACAATGGATATTCAGAAGTTGTTCGAGCACAACCACGCCAGCAAATTTATATTTATGGTTATATTTATTTTTTGTTATTTATTTTTCTATGTTTTATTTTCTGTTGCTAGATTGTCTGATGGGTGAGGTAGTCCAGACTAAATGTAGCATTTTCTTTGTTCTGCAGCGATATTGCTGCAAAAATGCATTTGAAATACACTTTAAATATTATTGTTTGACTGGTATCATTCCGCTTGAAATTATGGGAAAATGCATAATTTAGTGTTGAATAACGTGCCAGGCATGTGCACCCCCTCTGATCTGAGATGCACCGTAGTAATTATTTTCTAGAACCGGCCCTGAAGTGCCGTGTGGCTCTGAGTAGTACGTCCGAATTAATGCACACTACTGATATTTACTCAAAAGTTTGCCGAACTAAAGTATACTTTTTGAGTATATACTGTTTAGTATGGCATTTCAGACACACCGCTAGTCTCCGTTTATCTGAGCGTAGGTTAGGCGTTGTTAGCTTTCTGTTAGCCACGCTTCTTTCCCCCTCCAGCACAAACGTCTCTTCCAGCCGCCGGCGCCGCCCAAAAGCAATATCTTATAATAAACACACATCAACTGTCTGTGTTGTTAAATACAGTTGTTAAATACAATTGTAAAACGATTTGATAATTAATATATATTAAAAAACATGAATAACTAGGTATGTCCCAATACTTTTTTGGCTGATACCGATGTTTTGAAAATGACCTGATTTGGGTGGCTGATCGATCAGGACTACAATGACTGTGTTTCCATGCATCAATAACCCTTTTAAATCCAGAATATTAGCAATAACCTGGTTGCGCACGGCCATGTAAACACCAATAACCCGAATTTGCTCATATTCCGGTTTTTAAAACCCCAATATGACCCCTGGGTTACTCCTTTTAAAACCCGAATATTGGGTCATGTAAACGCCTAACAGAATATCCCGATCAAACGGAACAGGAATTTGTTTTCTGCGCATGTTCTTTTCGCAAGGAATCCTGGTCTTTTGATCCAGGAAGTTCTTATAAACACGGAGAAACCAAGACCAGGGGTCCGTTTCACAAAGCAGGTTTAGTGAAAACTCGGAGTCTGTTAACCCTGAAATGAGGGAAACTCTGAGTTTTCCGTTTCACAAAGGGAGGTAACTCAAACCAGAGAAAGAGAGGTAACTCTAGCCTGTTTCACAAAGAGAGGTAACTTAAGCTCTGGGTCAGTTACCGTAGTAACAGACGCTCTGAACCCAACCTGGTCGGGACCAGGTTTATATGAATGAACCTGGAGTTTTTCTGCGTCTCCACCTCTTTCAGAGACAGACGCACATTTGATTTCCTCATTCATTCAGTCAGCAGGCGAGTTTTGGCGAAGTTCTGCCGTCTGTCATTAAAAACAGAGTCAGTATATATATTAGAAGTCCATTGTCACGAACATGGCATGTCCTTTTGATGAAGACACAATTGATGAAGGTGCAGCATTAATGCGCAGAGAATTAAATATTCGTCGGGAGATGGTTATCAGACCACGTAATACATGTACATTATACATAGTCTCATTACAGGGAAAGCAATATATGTTAATCCTTTATTTGTTATAATTTTGATGATTGAATTGTTTAATGATTTCATAATATATTCAAATTTTTTGAGATTTTTTATTTGGGGTTTTCATAAACTGTGAGCCATAATCATCAAAATTATAACAAATAAAGGCTTGAAATATCTCACTTTGAATGTAGTGGGAAATAATATTTGTTTCACCTTAAGTTGAATTTACTACGAATGAAGTTTTGTAATATATTCAAATTTTCCGACCTCCACCTGTATTACATAAATAAATAGGAGCATGTGTCTGTATTGGTTCAATACGGAACACAACTTTTAATTCCCAATTACGGAACAATTCCGTATTTCAAGGGACGGGTGGCAAGCCTACATAAACCTGCTCAATCCATCAAGGAGTTCCACAGGATTGCAGGTGAATGATGTGGAGATCTGTTAAATTAATGTTATATTATTCTGTGCTGCGGTGTTACTCTTTTTTCGAAAAACATTCAAATTCACGTTCAAATTCACCGTATGTGCGCATTAAAATCTCTTATTCCATTCGGGTGAAAAAGGACACGGCGTGAAGTATGTGGATCTTCAGATGCAAACTAACGTTTCCTCAAAGGGATTTTGTAAATTGAAATATTAAATAAAGTTAAAAAAAAAAAAAGAAAAAGTATGTCGCTCTTTTGTTGTCGGCGGTTGCCATGGTGAATCCTTGTATCAGGGCTCTATAGATACTGGCTTTTGATAGTTGTAGTGGTAGTGCTTAACTCCAGGTGAAACTACTTGGAGTTGAGTAAATTAACTCAAATCCGCTGTTCTGGAACCGAAAACTCAGAGTTTCCGATCTCAGAGTAGATCAACTAAGAGTTCAGGATTAGACTCAGAGTTTGTTGAACCTGCTTTGTGAAACGGACCCCAGGAGGAGACTAATCACTTCATAAATGTAATGAAGGATATGAACATTTCTGCATTTGTAGACGGTAGAAAGTACCGGGATAGAAGATTTACAAGAAGGTGAGAGAAAAGTTGCGCAAAGCAGCATTTGTAGGAACGCCAGACCAGATCAAGCTCCGCTGGAAGACGCTGGAAAAGGCGACTTCTACTGGACTGTTGATTTTCCGCCGTGCTGCTGTTATTGTTGTTGTTTTGGATTTGGATCCAGGAAGAAGAAGTCGAAATAACGGGAATTGCGTCATCACGTTCTCCGTGCGTCGCTGGTTTGATCCAGATATCCTGAATGATTAATCACCATGTAAACATGGATAACCCTGTTTGCTCACGCATGGAAACACATTATTCCCAATGTTTCAGTAACCGGAATATTAACAATAACCCGAATTGTGACTGCATGTAAACTCATAATTCTCGTAATATCTGCTCTTGTGTTCCAGATAACAGGGGCCATCCTGCTGGCCGTGGGGGTCTGGGGGAAGCTCATGCTCGGCCCCTACATCTCCCTGATCGCCGACAACTCCACCAACGCGCCGTACGTGCTGATCGGCACCGGCACCGTCATCATCGTGTTCGGCCTGTTCGGCTGCTTCGCCACCTGCCGGGGAAGCCCCTGGATGCTGAAGCTGGTGAGAGGCCGGGGGGGCCGGGGGGGCCCGGGGGGGCCCGGGGGGGTGGGTGATTAATCACCCCGGGGTGCTGGGCGACCTCTGTCCCAGAGATAAGGATGAGTAATCCGGCAGATGCTGCGGGCCACTTTGTTCCGTTAATGGTGGTTAAGTGAGGGTGTCTAAGTGTGTGAGCCGCCGCAGGCAAATGACATCCAGCTCTCACGCTCGCTATGCAAATCCCCCCCGCCCTCTTGTCTCGGTAGTACGCCATGTTTCTGTCGCTCGTCTTCCTCGCTGAGCTGGTGGCGGGAATATCCGGATTCGTGTTTCGCCATGAGGTCAGTGGGACTTTGATTTGATTGATTTGATTTGATTTTTATTTTGTACATGTAAAAGACAAAAATTAAAGAGCATAGAATAGAATAGAATAGAATAGAATAGAATAGAATAGAATAGAATAGAAGACTCTATTGATCTCCCAGAAGAGAAATTCAGTCGTGCAGCAGCCAAACACACACACGCTTTATACAAAAAATATAAAATAGAAATAACCAATAAATAGTTAAATAATAAAAAAGAGCAATATAAAAAGTAAAAAAGAAGTATGTACAAGAGAGAAAAAAAATAGTAAACACCAAAAAAATAAAATAAGAAGAAATAAGAGAAAATAAGAAAACAAAAACAAAGCAAACAAAACAAATAATTTCATACTTTAACACTTAATATCTTATTTACATGTGCAAAAAGGAGTAGGAAGAAGTGTAAACTTATTTAACCCTACCCCCATTCACTAATCATTTATTAACAAGTATTTATAATAACTAACTACACTATAATTATACTCACACACATACCTATACATACACATTGTTGAGTATTTCTATATATTTGTACACATGCCCATATAAATATTTATATAAATATACTTATTTACACATTTATCCGGATTCGTGTTTCGCCATGAGGTCAGTGGGACTTTCTTTTTTTTATCAAAGTCTTTTTATTAGTTTTTTTATCATTATAACAGGACCATACAGTCAAACAGAAAAGAGAAACAAAAACGTGAAGAAAGAAAACAAAGAAGAAAAATAACCCCCAAAAACCAGACAAAAACATATATTCCAGAAAATCTTATTTCAACTAGTCGCAGAGTTGGCTGTTTTAGATTGTGTCTAATGGTTTTAGCTTATTGATTTAATTGAGTTAGGTGTTATATAAATAAACATATTTTCTTGTTCTGCATTTAATTTCAATTTTTAGTATTTTATTTTGCTGAAGTTTTTTGACGTTTCCGGTTATTTTCACTTTTTATTTATTTTAAAATTTTCTTCTATTGAAATACGTTTTTTTGTTTTTGTTTTTGTATTTGCCTCATTTAGTATGCACTTATTTATCTTTAGTTGTACTTGGATTTATCTTTAATCTATCTGTTTTTGGTCGTTAGTTGTTATTTGTTTTTTTTGTTTTTTTAATTTTCGTTTTTTTCATTTAAGAAAATTCATTTTCTTTTTTTCATTGTTTGCTGCTTATTATTATCTTTAGGTTTTAATTGTTTTTTTTGTCTTGTTTTTCTTTTTAATTGTTTTTTTGTACTTGTTATCTACTTTGTTTCATTCTGTTTAACTAACATTCTATATTGTACTGTAAAAGTTTTATAGAAATGTATATTTGTACTGTTGGACCCCAGGAAGAATAGTGGCTGCTGAGGCAGCAACTAGCGGGGATCTGAAATAAATAAATAAATTGCCAGATAATCATCAGACACAGGGTCAATATAAATGAAAATGAATGAAGACCCGTGTCTTCATTCATTACAGGACTGTCTCAGAAAATTAGAATATTGTGATAAAGTTCTTTATTTTCTGTAATGCAAAAATGTCATACATGAGGCTTCCGGTTGGTGAGCAGATGGAGTAGACGTGCTTCGTGAGTGCTCCCGTAAATGCCAAACTTTTTAAACCACCAAGCCCTCAAACTTTCAAACTTTTTCCTTTAAAAAGGATTCCCTGTTGCTGTTTTTCTTTTTTTTGTCTCGAACGAGCCCACTTACCTCCGAGATGGCTTCAAAGAGCGGCAAGTCGGGCAAGAAGGACGATGCTGGCGCTGTCTTAACCCTGGCGGCCATTACCACGTTGCTGGAGGAACACCGCGCTGCCCTGGCCGCCGAGTTCAAAAATACTTTCAGTCAGCTCGACTCCAAACTCGACCAAACGCGGCTCGCGGTCGAGGACCATGGCCAACGGGTTTCGTCCCTTGAACTCGCCACAGAAGACCTCAGCCAGCGAGTTACGGACCTTGAAGGCATCTGCTCGACTCTACGGGATGATAATGCTCGGCTGAAGGCTAAGGTGGTGGATTTGGAAAGCCGGAGCCGAAGGCAGAACATCCGTATCCTGGGCTTACCGGAGTCGACCGAGAGCGGGTCTCCAGCGGCTTTCTTCTCCAAGCTGCTGTGTGAGTTGTTCGGGAATGATACGCTGCCGTCACCGCCGGAGATAGACAGAGCGCACCGCTCCCTCGCCGCCAAGCCGGCCCCGGGACAGAGACCGCGCCCGGTCATCATCCGCCTTCACCGGTACCAGACGAAAGATCTCCTCATCAGGGAGGCGCGCCGGAGAGGAAAGTTGGAATATCGCGGCCACACCGTCCGGGTCCTGGAGGATTACAGCCCCGAAGTTGCCAGCCAACGAGCGGAATACAGCGGAGTCATGTCGGAGCTGTACCAGCTGGGTCTGAGGCCGGCTCTGCTCTTCCCCGCCCGGCTCCGGCTCACGCTGTCCGGGGGGGCCAGGAAGTGGATCGGCTCCGTGGATGAGGCGCGCAAATTCATCACGAGTCGCAGCAAAGCTTCAAACCCGCCGTAACGGGACCGTTGGAGGCTGTCACGGCTCCGCCCGCAGCCCGGTGCGGCTCACTGACGCTCACGGACTGACTTTTTTTTTTTTCTTTCTCTCTCTCTTTTTTTTTTTACGTGAGTCACATTATTCCTGAGGGGAGGGTGAGCTCGCATTATTCCTGAGGGGAGGGTGAGCTCGCATTATTCCTGAGGGGAGGGTGAGTAGCCTACCCCGCGACAACCAGTATTTTCTGTTAGTTTGACTGCCCCTTTGCAAATATTATTAATTTGCAGTTCTTTTTGGTTATTTGAGGGAAGGGGAAAACTAGATTTACCTATAAGTTTTGTAATAATTGTAAGCTGTTAACCTTACTTTTACGCTGCTTAAGTCGGACGTTTTATATTTTATATTTTTGTACAAATATTTCTG
This sequence comes from Cololabis saira, assembly GCF_033807715.1. Classification (NCBI taxonomy): domain Eukaryota; kingdom Metazoa; phylum Chordata; class Actinopteri; order Beloniformes; family Belonidae; genus Cololabis; species Cololabis saira. The sequence goes on along the minus strand of NC_084592.1, from coordinate 45,129,581 downwards.
GGCTCATATCGGGACTTCCAGGTCAAGATTTGAGAGGGTATTCCTTTTTTTATTTACATCTACACGTTTTAAGGTGCTAATAGGTATACACCCATGATACGGGAGCAAAAGCTATTAGTGTGTAGGATAGGAAGATGTGTTATTGCACTATGTTTGTTTTGAAGAGCTTGCTGCTTTTTTTTTATTTTTCTATAGCAGCTGTCTTAGTTGGGGAGGGTGGGTCGGGGGGATATGTCACTGCCAGAAACTTTGCATTAACTCTTTTCAACTCATTACTTAATGTGGGTCACATTCAACCTCCTTTCCGTTCTCTTTTTTTTTGCCTAGGTCATTGTGCACACCTAATTTTTCTTCTTAGATATTATGAGTAGATACTTGAAGTTGGTGAGCTGGAATGTTAAGGGTCTGAATCACCCTGTTAAAAGGAAGAGGATCTTCTCACATCTAAAACACCTTAAAACAGAAATAGCCTTTCTACAAGAAACTCATATTCGCAGTTCTGATAATAGCCGCCTGTTCCCGAGGTGGTCAGGGCAGAGATTTCACTCCTCCTTTCAAGCTAAGGCCCGAGGAGTTTCAGTTCTGATCAGTCAGGATGTTTCATTTGAGCAGCACAATGTGATTTCTGACAAGTTTGGTCGCTACGTGATCGTTTCTGGGAAATTATTCAATACATTGGTCGTACTTGTGAACGTTTATGCCCCTAATTCAGATGATGCAGTCTTTTTTGAACGACTGTTTTCACTGCTCCCTGACCTTAATACATATTCTCTCATACTGGGTGGTGATTTTAATTGCTGGCTCGACCCAGTCCTAGACCGATCCTCTACCAACCCCGGCACAGCAAGTAAGTCAGCCCGTCTTATTCAGGCGTTCCTTTCTGACTACGGTGTTTGTGATGTGTGGCGTTCTTTACATCCATGTGACAGAGAATACTCCTTTTTCTCACAAGTGCACCACACATACTCGAGGATTGATTATTTTTTTATTGATAATCAACTGATTCCCCTGGTTCATTCCTGTGCTTATCAGAGCATTGTCATTTCCGACCACGCTCCTGTGGTTCTAACCATGTCCCTTCCTGACCTACCTCAGAGAGACAGACAGTGGCGATTCAATTCAACTCTGCTGTCGGACACAAATTTTGTTAAATCAATGGAAACGGAAATAGCCTTTTTCCTATCCACGAATATGACTCCAGGAATGTCTAGTCTAACTGTCTGGGATTCCCTCAAGGCTTATCTCCGGGGACAGATTATATCCTACACTGCTAGGGTGAGGCAAAAATCTTATAGGGAGCGATCAGACCTTGCCCGCCAAATCAAAGAGGTCGATGAAGAATATTCTCGGACTAAATCCCCAGATCTTTACAAAAAGCGGCTAGAACTTAAAACTAAATTTGACCTGCTTACCACTCACCCAATTGAACAGTCACTTCTGAAAAGTAAAACCAGGTTTTATGTTTATGGAGACAAATCTGACAAATTATTAGCCAACCAACTTAAAGGCTCTAAGGCTAAACAAAATATTTCTAAGATTCGATTACCAAATGGCCATGTAACTACAGACCACTTACTCATAAATGAAGCATTCAGGGACTTTTATACCCAGCTATACACCTCGGAATCTCAGACTGATCGAGATGAGATTGCAGACTTTTTAAATAGTCTTAGTATTCCCAGTCTTTCACCGGATCTAAGGAAGACATTAGAAGAACCGATATCCCTGATGGAAATTACTCGAGCCATTTCTTCACTGCAGTCGGGTAAATGTCCTGGCCCTGATGGCTTCCCGGCGGAATTTCTAAAGAAATTTTCTAATTTGCTTTCCCCATTGTTATCTTCAGTTCTTTCAGAATCCTTCAGCCACGGTTCCCTCCCTCCTTCTTTTTCGGAGGCCTGCATCACCCTCATAGCTAAAAAAGGGAAGGATCCTACTGAATGCGCCTCCTACAGGCCCATCTCCCTCTTAAACACAGATGCTAAAATCCTAGCTAAAGTCCTAGCCCATAGGCTGGAGAATGTCCTCCCCACAATTATATCTGAAGACCAAACTGGCTTCATTAAAGGTAGGCAGTCTTACTTCAACACAAGGCGACTGTTCAATATTATCTACTCTGCCTCTGAGGCTATCCCTGAATGCGTTGTCTCTCTGGATGCGGAGAAAGCATTTGATCGCGTCCAGTGGGATTATCTCTTTGCTGTGCTGGACAGGTTTGGTTTTGGTCCGAACTTTGCTCTGTGGATTAAACTTCTCTATTTACACCCAACAGCCTCAATTCGTACTAACTCTCAACGGTCAAAACCATTTAATCTGCATCGTGGAACCCGTCAGGGGTGCCCCCTTAGTCCCATGCTTTTTGACATGGCTATTGAACCGCTTGCCACAGCGCTCCGATCTTGTGAGGATGTGTCCGGTATCTGGAGAGGTGGCAGGGAACATAAGGTCTCGCTTTATGCCGATGACCTCTTGCTTTTCATCTCTCACCCTCTGGCCTCATTACCCCCTGCGCTGTCACTTCTCAGTCAGTTTGGGAAACTCTCAGGCTATAAACTGAATCTCAGCAAAAGTGAGCTTTTCCCTACCAATCTCGAATCGCATGCTTTAGACCTTTCCAATTTTCCCTTTAAAATCGCAAATGACAAATTCTCCTATTTAGGCATATCTGTGACAAGGAAACACAAAGACCTGCTCCAAGAAAATCTTATCTCATTGTTAAATGAGACCAAACAAACCCTTACACAATGGTCACCCCTGTCAATGTCTCTTGTGGGTCGCATCAATTCAGTCAAAATGACCATTTTACCTAAATTTTTGTACCTTTTCCAGACCTTACCACTCTTTATTCCTGGTTCTTTTTTTCAGTCCCTTGACTCAGTTATATCTTCATACCTATGGCGAGGTAAACGGCCACGTTTGAACAAAACTCACCTTCAAAAAATTAAGTCTGCAGGTGGTCTGGCCCTCCCAAACTTTCGTTATTATTATTGGGCTGCTAACCTGCGCTGCCTTGCATTCTGGTCCTTCTACTGCGACGGCGCTGACCGCCCTGACTGGGTGGCGATGGAGTTACATCCAACTGATGACCTGTCAATTCCTGCCCTACTCGGCTCCTCACTTCCACTTCCTTCACTTAAATCAATCAAAAACCCAGTGGTTAAACATTCTCTTAGAATTTGGGCCCAATTTAGGAAGTTTTTTGGTTTTCACAGCTTCTCTCTTCTTAGCCCCATTGCATCAAATCACTCTTTCAAACCATCCCTTGAGGACCCCACCTTCCAGGAATGGCACAGGAGGGGTATGATTCGTTTTAGAGATATGTTCATAGACGGCACCGTGGCATCTTTTGAGCAGTTAAGTAGTAAATTCAGCCTTCCAAAATCACATTTCTTTAGGTATCTTCAGGCTAGACATTTTGTTCTTTCCCAGATACCCAGCCCTGGTGCATCGATAGGCTTGACCACAGTTGACAAAGTTCTTGCCACAGACCCATTCAAAAAGGGGCTCATTTCGTCTTTCTATGGCATGTTGCTGGATCTTAAGAGTGCCCCTACAGATAAACTCAAAGCAGCATGGGAGCAGGACTTAGGGCTTCCCTTATCAGAGGATACCTGGGAGTCCATACTCAAACTGGTTAATACAACCTCCCTGTGCGCACGTCACTGCTTAATTCAGTTTAAAGTGGTACACAGGGCTCATATTTCCAAGGCAAAGCTATCCTCCATGTACCCAGATATTAGTCCATACTGTGTAAGATGTAAAGTAGCAGAAGCCTCTCTCATCCACATGTACTGGTCCTGCCCATGCCTAAATAAGTACTGGATGGAAGTATTTCATACTCTCTCTCTGGTGCTTAAAATCAGATTAGAACCAAACCCACTGACTGCCCTGTTTGGGGTCATGGAGGGAGGAAGGAAGTTAACCACTGCACAGGGGCACACTTTGTCTTTTGCCTCCCTTTTGGCTCGTCGGGCAATTCTGTTCAGGTGGAAGGATCCCTTCCCTCCTACTCGTGCACAATGGCTGGAAGACATCATGTCCTGCTTAAAACTGGAGAAAATTAGATACTCGCTTCAGAAATCAAATAAGTTCCAGAAAGTGTGGGGACCTTTTCTAGAAGCATTCCAGACCCTGTGAACTATACTTCATATTTCTTTTGTATTCCTAGTGCAGGCTTTTGATGATAGAGTGACCTCATATTGTGATTAGTAATCTGGCAGTGACAGGGGAGGGATTAGTTTGGTCTGTAGTTTTTTTTTGTTACTATTTTATATTTTTTCATACTGTCTAATTGTTTTTTATATTTTGTACACTGGTGTATGCTATGATTAACATGCCCATGTCTACTCAAAATATTTGTAATCGACATGCAGCATTCCACCTTTTTTTTCCCTGTGAAAATTCCAATAAAAAGATCTTGAATTAAAAAAAAAAAATGTCATACATTCTGGATTCATAACAAATCAACTGAAATATTGCAAGCCTTTTATTATTTTAATATTGCTGATCATGGTTTACAGCTTGAGAAAACTCAAATATCCTATCTCAAAAAATTTGAATATTCTGGGAATCGTAATCTTAAACTGTAAGCCATAATCAGCAATATTAAAATAATAAAAGGCTTGCAATATTTCAGTTGATTTGTAATGAATCCAGAATGTATGACATTTTTGTTTTTTTAATTGCATTACAGAAAATAAAGAACTTTATCACAATATTCAAATTTTCTGAGACAGTCCTGTATATATAATATACTTATTTACACCATACTATCTCTATATTAACTCCATCTGCTCTATATCTATATATATCTACTTACACTACTACTTACTAAGGTTTGGAGGGTTAACGGTGTGTGTGTGTGTGTGTGTGTGTGTGTGTGTGTGTGTGTGTGTGTGTGTGTGTGTGTGTGTGTGTGTGTGTGTGTGTGTGTGTGTGTGTGTGTGTGTGTGTGTGTGTGTGTGTGCGTGTGTGTGTGTGTGTTTGTGTGCTGCAGATAAAAGGAAACTTTCACAGGACTTACACTGACGCCGTCCTGAACTACAACGCCGAGAACGAAGCGAGCCGCGCCGTCGACAACCTGCAGCACAAGGTCAGAGGTTAAATCATGCTTCTCACTTATTTAGCACTTTTTTTACACTTTATTTTTATTCTCGAGTCTATAAGATAACAATAACATAATAATAAGATAACCTTGTTTGAATTGTAAAATGGGTTTGGCTAAATACAATCTTTGACTAAAATGTTCCTGGACAATTCTGACTAAAATAAGACTAAAATGCTCAGACTTTTAGTCGACTGAAACTTGACACTAAAAGGAGAATGAACGTGACTAAAACTAATAAAAACTAAAATGATAGCTGGACCCAAAGACTAGACTGAAACTAAAATTGAAACAGGCTGAAATGAATGAATCTCTTATAAATAACTAAACTGAGGACAGTAACGTGGAGCCGGCGGCTCCCTGCTGGTCCGGTTCTGGTCCGGTTCTGGTCCGGTTCTGGTCCAGTTCTGGTCCGGTTCTGGTCCGGTTCTGGCCCCTCGGGTCCGGTCCTGCGTCAGCGCGGCTTCACCCCGTCTCTCTGTGTTTTCAGCTGCGCTGCTGCGGCGTCTACAACTACACCAGCTGGTTCGCCAGCGTGTACTACCCGCCCCACGGCATCCCGGCCAGCTGCTGCTTCAACTCCTCCGACTGCAGCCCCGACGCGCTGCGCAACGCTACGGTGGCCCCGAGCAAGGTGTTCCACCAGGTAGGTGGTCCATGTACCCCCCTAACCCCCCCGCAACACCACCGTGGCCCCAAGCAGAGGTGTCAAGTAACGAAGTACAAATACTTTGTTACCTTACTTAAGTAGAAATTTTGGTTATCTATACTTCACTGGAGTAATTATTTTTCAGACGACTTTTTACTTTTACTCCTTACATTTTCACACAATTATCTGTACTTTTTACTCCTTACATTTTAAAAACAACCTCGTTACTCTATTTCATTTGGGCCTTTAATAAAAACTATCCAGTTAAATTGCTCCATCCGGATAGAGTGAATTTGGTTGTGGTTGTTTCAGATGTTCTTGTCCAGTTTTGTTCTTACATCCGTTCCCTCAGATTCCTGCAACTAAACTTGGATGTACATTCCAATAAAGGTTAGGATAAATGATAACATGAACATGAAGTTTGACTTTTTGCACCATTACAATACTTATAGACAACTAGTCATCATATCTCCTGCTCTCTGAAACACATGTTAATGCTCAATAGTACACATATATGCTTCTTTAATATATTTACATTATACTAAGATACATTCATTTTCAATGGCTTTTGTCCTTAATGGCTTTTTTCCCCCTTACATTACTTTTACTTTTATACTTTAAGTAGTTTTGAAACCAGTACTTTTATACTTTTACTTGAGTAAAAAACTTGAGTTGATACTTCAACTTCTACAGGAGTATTTTTAAACTCTAGTATCTATACTTGTACCTGAGTAATGAATGTGAATACTGAAGACACCTCTGCCCCCCAGCAAGGTGTTCCACCAGGTAGGTGGCCCCTCCCACCTGGGCGCCGCTCAGCGGTCCATCACATGAAACTTTATTTGTATAGCGCTTTTCATGCATGTATAAAATGCAACACAAAGTGCTTCACATAAAACGTCAAAAAACATCAAACTTATTAATAACAAGACCTGCTAAAACAAGCATAAGAACAACTTAAAACCATAAGACCATAAAACCTGGGTTAAAACAACAAGAACAGCTAGTTAAAACAAGGGTATACAAGGAACATTAAGGGCCAATCCCAATCCCCCCCTACTTTCTACCACTAGCCCTAAAAATGAGTAGGTCCTTGTAATGTTCCCTAGGGATTGGGACACCACTTGCTACGTCACTGCGTGGTTTACGTTGGGGTACGTAAGCGACTGCGTAGTTACGTTTGCACATACGTCACACCATATCAGGAAGCCCAGAGATAAAAGCTGTTTTAATTTCCGCTGTAGTGCTGTTAATATGCCACTTTATTAAGTTTTAATATTTTTTCAGGCGTAAAAGTAACCGTTAAGATCCCCAACCTGGGCTCAGTTTATCCAAATAACGCCTGTTAAGAAATTTGATCCGATGTTTTCGAGGATGAGAAGAGCCGCCGGCGATTTATGGTTCCGCGTTAAATCGACGCAGAGCCTACGGGGTAGGTTACAGCGTATGGCGCGCGCCGCCGCGTAACCTACGCCGTAGGCTCTGCGTTGGTGTAACACGGAAACATAAATCAGCCTTTATTCTGGCGACATCTGAAGATACAACGCAACGAGCAAGCGAGTGAATATTATGAAAGTAAAATATATATTTCTCGCTAGAAATGTAATCAAAACACATTTTTATGCAGAAACTAACTCAAAATATTGATTATATTCACTAAAAAATAAGAAATGTCCGCCATGTTTTTTTTTTTGAAGTCTGAAAATGATGACGTAAAGCATTCTGGGAAATCTTTCTGGCTCTCGTCGCGAAGTAAGTATCTGAAATCCCTCGCTGTGAAGGGCTAGATTGATAACCACTACCCCTCGTTTAGGCAACTACACCTAGAAAAGAGGAATTGGGACACCACTACCTTCACGGGAACGTGCAAAATTTAGGGGTAGTGGGGGATTGGGACTGGGCCTAAAACTGGTGCAATGTGAGCCGGCCCTCTGATCTTCTGCCCCTCCACCCACCACCCTGCCCTGTGTTGCAGGGCTGCTTCGAGCTGGTCACCTCCTTCATGGAGACCAACATGGCCATCATCGCCGGCGTGACGTTCGGCATCGCCTTCTCCCAGGTGAGTAGAGGAGCCCCGTTCCCCTGTCGGCCGCTCGGCCGTCGTCTAACCGTCTCCTCGTCGGTGTTTCAGCTGATCGGCATGCTGCTGGCCTGCTGCCTGTCCAGGATCATCACAGCCAACCAGTACGAGATGGTCTAGCTGACGTGACGCGGCAGGTGAGAGAGAACACCGTCCTCCCCGACGGCTAATACACACTAGAGATGCACCGATCAGGATCTTGAGGGCCGATCAACGATCACCGAAATCAGTATCTGCCGATTCCCGATCACCGATCACGGCGTGAAATCCATAAATTCGTCAATATTGCTGTCTCATGTACAATACTGACATTGTATTTTTTAGGTATAAAAATTAGGAGATGAGAAAGTATCATGAATTGACTGTTTTATTTCAGGCTGATGTGCAATATTTTACCCTCTAAAGACTCTTAGAGACGACTTATATTCAGCTTACAAAGAGTAAGTGTTGCTAGCTTCAGCTTTCCTGTGGTAATAATTATGTACAACATGTGCAGAAACACAGAAATCAGCTTCAGCATTCATTCATTCATTCATTCATTACCAGCTTCATTCATTCATTCATTCATTCATTCATTCATTCATTACCAGCTTCATTCATTCATTCATTCATTCATTCATTACCAGCTTCGGCATTCATTCATTACCAGCTTCAGCATTCATTCATTCATTCATTCATTACCAGCTTCAGCATTCATTCATCCATTCATTCATTCATTCATTCATTCATTCATTCATTCATTCATTCATTCATTCATTACCAGCTTCAGCATTCATTCATTCATTCATTCATTCATTACCAGCTTCAGCATTCATTCATTCATTAGCAGCTTCAGCATTCATTCATTCATTCATTCATTACCAGCTTCAGCATTCATTCATCCATTCATTCATTCATTCATTCATTCATTCATTCATTCATTCATTACCAGCTTCAGCATTCATTCATTCATTCATTCATTACCAGCTTCAGCATTCATTCATTCATTAGCAGCTTCAGCATTCATTCATTCATATATATATATATATATATATATATATATATATATATATATATAATAATTAATATATATATATACATATACATATATATACCATGAACCTGTTCCCAGCAGGACTGGGGATCATCTAAGGTCAAAAGGTCAGGGTTCAGATTTCTCCATTTTCCAGGTTATACTATATGAAGTCTGTACTGACTGGGTCATGTGACCAGTTCTGGGTCAGCCTAATCAGTCAACAGCTGAGCTCTGGTTGCCGGGCAACAACAACCTCGAAATGACGAAGGTTCCGGAAGGTTCCGGACTTGCTGTGAGAAAACCCCAGATTTTTGCCTTGTGACAAGCCTCAAATAACTCCACCTTGTGATCAAACCGTAGCTCTTAGCAGAAAAACGAAAACATTATGACAGACAGAGAACCCAGCAGATTCTGTCAATCTTATTTTTATTCAGATATTCCTTAAAATGTGTTAGTAACGGCAGTTTGAAAACAAAAATGATATTTTTTTGAAGAAAACTTTTTTTTACATTGCAGTCAATGGAGACCGTGGCAGGAATTGGCGTGTCTGTTGGCCCCCCCGTTCACATTTTGTGCACACCACGCCTGTCAAAGTCACATTATTTGAATCTCAACATCTATGTCTACATTCTGACCAAAAATTATCTTTCTAGCTTTTACGGTTTGGCCGTGAGCTCGAGTTACAAATAAAAATTATGTTCATTTTTTGAATGTTTCCTCACTCTAATCAATTAGAACATGCCTCTAGATTTGACAAAAAAGTGATTTCCAGTCCTCGCTTGAGCGCTCATATCTTGAAAAGTGTACATTTTAGGAAAAAACAGTTTCAGGTTTGGAGAGAGAAGAGAAGTTTTCCTCCGTTTTGAAGTTTGAATGACAGTTCTACGTGCAAGTATGAGAAAGATACTTGACTCAGAAAAAAGGTGAATTTTGTCTTTTTTCTCCCATCCGCTTTGAATGGCGCCATAGAAATACATGGGGAAATGACTTCCCCATTAGTTTGGAAATTTGAAAATGTTTTTGCACTTCGTGCAAAAACTATTTGTGCCATCGCTCTGAAAATCCACAGGACTGTAGTTAAATTCAGGGCCTACAACTTTCTAATTTAGTTCAGAATTTTTCGAGTAACGGTGTGCGAGTGGTGAGGCCCCAAAGTTCTCCCAATGCATTCCGGATGGGTTTTAGCGCGCACGTTTGTGCACATTGCGCAAAAACGTGCACGCCAATTGCTTATAAAAGTCATAGCACACGATTCCCGTTTAAGGCGCACGTTTCTACGTTTTTACTTTTTGCGTTTTCTCAAAGCTGTAGGAGGAGTAGCGAACCGAAATCTGTCCAGAAAATGAATAAGTTGAATAATAAACCCGCAGAATAACAATAGTGCCTCAGGCCGGAGGCACAGAGGCACTATTGTTATTATTGTTACATTACTCCTCCTTGCTATTGCATAGCTTTGGAGGAGTCGTGCCTCTGGCTGGAGGCCGTGGTACTAATAAAAAAAGAATTATAAATTATTAAGCTTTGTGAAAGCTTTAGCGATAGCATCAGCCGCGTGTGAGGAAACTCTTGTGAGTGAAACACAACTCTTCACACTAGAATCCCAAATGTCACTCCTGAAGCGACTGACACGACTGTCGTCCTGCATGAGGCTTTGGATGTGACTGTATATAGTCTGGTAAAACTCCGGCGGACATTAATCAGTGAAATATTAACGACGCAGCAGTGCGTACAAGGATCGAAGCTGCTAACGACGTGTTTAAACCCGATGTATTCTACAATAGAAAGCGGCTGATGAATTAATTATCTTACGATGTACCATATTGGCCCAAATATAAGACGGTGTTTTTTGCATTGAAATAAGACTGAAAAAGTGGGCGTCATCTTACATTCGGGGTCTAGACGTTATATTCATTCACAACGCTAGATGGCGCCAGATATCTTTAAAGCGAATGCTGAACTAAACTCCCCAGGCCAAAGCAAATCCCTGTCACGAAGATGAAGAAGAAAAATAGAAATAGCGGTAAGAAAGAAAAGAGAAGAAAATAAGAGAAGAGATAACAGAAAATGGAGAAACGTAGAAACAATCTGGAGAAAAGTGGGTCGAAGAAGTTATGATGCAAACTTCAAGATAATGATTTCAATGAGGCAAAATAACATGCTTTTTCTCTCAAATATATTGTTATAATCATTTGTTTCAGATGTACTGTAATTATTTTCTGTATAAAAATTTAATTGTGTGTTCAAAAAAAGTATTTCTTCAAATTTGAGTCTTTAAAAAGAGGGGGTCGTCTTACAATGAGGGTCGTCTTATAATCGGGTCAATACGGTAGTCCTTCGTGTTTCAAATGTCTTATCAGCTTCGTTGTGTTGAAATTCTTTTGTAACATTCCTCCTCGGGGTATTTCCTTTGTACACACTTTGCAAACTGCTAATTTGTTGTCCTATTCAGACATTGTAAAACTTTTGTAAAAAGTTTGTTGTTGTAAACATCATCGGATCGGCCTGATTTTAACTATTATTTTGAGAAAACGCTGATCAAAACCGATAGGGCCATTATCGGCCGATACTGATCGGTTGCCGATCGATCGGTGCATCTCTAATCCACACATGAACCACATTTCATCCTCTCTTCTCTTCCTCTCAGGGAGATAAAGAGAAGAAGAGTCCCGGCTCGCCGCGAGAGTCCGTTCCATCAACGCCATCGACACCCCCGACCTGGAATGAGCTCCGACTATCTCTCTGCCTGTGATCTTAATGTAAAATCTTAATGTATGTTACTGTAAAGCACTATTTCCTCGACCCATCAAAGCTTTCTGCAGCATCATCGCGCCGCTGCTCGGCCAGGGCGGGGGGGCAGCCACGGCCGAGGCCGAGCGTCGGCTCCTCCGAAGACCATCCCATCATCCGTGTACAGAATCACGTATCTCCCGGTCGCGGGTCGAGTTATTTCTGCTTCATCTTTCTGCATCCGCCGGGTCGGGGGGGGGGGTCGTTATACCGGGTTACCGGGGAAGTTATTTTGGATTATCAACCGAGGGATAATTCTTGTAGAGTATTTTTTACCTTAAGATAAAGAACAATATTTTTTGTCCAAAATACAGTTTGAAACTTAGATAAATAGCTAATTATGATAAAGTGGATATCAGTTAAAAGCTTTAATGAATTAACTTTCAGTTAAATGATCAACTTAGCAAATAAAATACAATTAAAATAGTTGCTGTTTAGTGAGGTAAAGAAGGGCATTAACTGTCTGTCACGGCGCACGTATGAATTAACTGTAAATTTATTCCAAATGTTGTCGAACCGATTCTGTTTCAGCTTTTATTGTGGCGGGTAACAGGAAAACATCAGAAAACTACCTTCCTCCTCCGTCAGAAGGGTCGACGAACAACACAAATAAGAACAAATACAAGTTTAGACTCCGTTAAAACGTGTTTCTTCGGTTGTAAAAGCTGCCGTGACCCGACGTCCTGGGGTCAGAGGTCAGAGGTCAGGACGCCGAGCGCCGGCGCGCTTTTGGGCCTCTGAGGCTTTTACAGATCAGATAACGGGAGGATAGAGACATAGAGACACCTGCCGGATCTGACACCGTGTCCACACTGCATGCAACGTGAGCGAGCGTCAGCGTCAAAAACAGTTCCATTGCTTTATTTTTTATTGCACTGTCCATACTGGTTGCGAGCGACGCGGCGCAATGCGGCGCGCCGTTTTGAGCTGGACTTTTGTCGCACGCCCTGCTTCTATTTTCTTCCTGTCGCTCGCGTTGAAAGCCGGTTGAAAGTTGAAAAGAAAAGTTGAAAGCGCTGTAGGAAACAGTCATTTCAATACAAGAACCTCAATAAAGTGTCAGCTGCTGGAGGGAGATCGCCAGGGAGCTGGAAGGTTCTGATAAGATAATAAGATATAATAAGAATCTTATCTTAATCTTATTAGGGCTTAATTTGTGCCGGATCCTGCCGGATTTCTCGTGTCCTCTGCTTTTTCCCCACATCCCAGTAATGATCTGACATGCTGACCTGTTTGCAGCATTTAACACCACACGCCGCTCTTTGATTGCGTCACCGTTCGGTTTTTTCCCCACTTATTCCACCGAATAATAAGCTTGTTTTCTGTTTAGAAAGTACAAACGTAGGAAGATTACTAAGTAACTAAGTAATCACCCATCTTTTACTTGTATCTTTACTCTTTTAGGAGTAATTTTAGGAGTTTCTTTCAGGAGCGCACGGGCGGGTGAATAAAGGCTGATTTATGGTTCCACATAAAATCGGCGGCGTAGGGTACGCGGCGACACGCACCGTTGTGTTCTATATTAGTTAGAACTGGGGGAAGTTATTTTTTCATTATGCACTTCGAGAAAAAAGTCGAAATGTCGAGAAAAAAGTCAAAATTTCGAGAAAAACGACGAAATATTGAGAAAAAAGTCGAAATGTTGATAAAAAAGTCGAAATGTCGAGAAAAAAGTCGAAATTTCAAGAAAAAAGTTGAAATGTCGAGATTGAAAAGGAAAGGAATAAGGAAGAAAAAAAGAAAAAAAAAGAAAAAACAAAAAAAAGGTCAAACATTTTTGAAAAATCTCCAGGAGCCACTAAGGCGGCGCTAAAGAGCCAACTAAAGAGACAACTAATATAGAAACAACAGCGAGTCTCAGCTGTCAATCAAAAGAATGTGGTAGAACGTGGGGCCGATAACGCGTTCAGTGTTTCAGGACAGAGAGCGTCCGATTCCACGCAGTCGACGCGACAGTCGGACGCTCGCGTGCAGTTAGCACAGGCTGTGAGCGGGAGGACGAGGTGGAGGTGGAGGTCGTGAACGAGTCGTAACCAGAGACACGGCGTCGGTTCCACGCCGGCTAGCAAACACCAGGATTCGGCTGAAAGTCTTTCCTTTGCTGAGTTTTTGCAGAAAAACCTGGCGGTTGGTTGAGAAGAAGACGAGCAGCTTTCTGCTCTCCGGCGCCGTGCATCATCCTGCCGCTGCCATCATCACCACCATCATCATCCTCATGTGTAGATATGCACCGCAGATGTAATTTATATGACGTCATGCTAACCAGTGGTCGTGTCATGGTTTTAAATCCACTCCCTTGTGCTGTTAATCTGTATTTGTTTGATAGTTTATAGGAAACTTGCACTGAAGAAAAGTAATCGTGGCTAACGTTTTGTTCTAACGCACAACTTTAGCGATTCTGATTTAGCTCTGCGTGGATGTGGGTGAGTGCGCGCTTCTGTTCCTTCGCCTCTAGAGTCTAGACTTCCTGCTGTGTTCAGTTTGCTGGTCAGTATTTGGTTGTGGTACTTTTTGCTTTTTGAAGCTGTTGGTTTTTGGTTCATGAATGTGTGTCTTTTCTCCAGACTATTGTGTAAATACTAACCTGTAATACCATCCAGCTTACACGCCGGGCCGCTGGACGCTCCAGGGGAAACTGCACCGCGCTGTCAACTGCTGACTGAAGTCACCATCAGTGGTCTTATTATCAATAAATATTCAGAATAACACTCCGGCTGGATTCATTCATTCCTTTGTCTCTTAAATATGACGACTTCTGAGTATTTAAGGCTTTAGTTAGGATGTGTGTCATTTTCTTTTTTTGTAAGATTTGTATAATCGAAAAGAAATCCTGTACATTATTGCTCACAGTTACGACGGAGTATTAGGGCCAAACTAAGACAAAAAAAGAAATTACGAAAATAAAGTCATAATATAATGAGAATAAAGTCGTACAATTACGAGAAAAAAGTCATACTGTTGCGATAATAAAGTCGTAATATTATGAGACTAAAGTCGTAATATTACGAGAATAAAGTCCTAATATTACGAGAATAAAGTCGTAATTTATGAGAATAAAGTTGTAATATTCCGAGAATATAATTTATGAGAACTCTTCCCCCTGTGTTAAAATGAGGAATATTGAGCATCTTATGAAGTTATATTAATAATATATTTAATATTACGACTTTATTCTCGTAATATTATGACTTTATTCTCATATTATTATGACTTTATTCTCGTAATTTCCTTTTTTTTTGTCTTAGTTTGGCCCTAATACTCCGTCGTACACAGTAGAGTACAATACAAATATCTTATATATATATATATATAAAAATATATATATATATATATATATATACAATATACAATATACAATATACAATATATACAATAATAACATATAACGTTTTTTTTTTTTAAACAAAAAAAGCAAATTCACTCCAACATATATATTTTTTTCACCTTTATTTAACCAGATTAAAGACCCATTAAGGTCAAGACCTCTTTCACAAGGGTGACCTGGTCAAGGAAGGAGCAGCACACGTCCACAAATAACACACAAATAACAACAATCACAAAATAAACATTAAAATGACAGTGCAAACTGTTGTAGCAAATAAAGTGCAGTAGTTGTGACTTCAGTAACATGTAGGAAAAAAAACAACAACTTCATTAATAATTTAGAAACACGGGCACATGTAGTTTAAAAACAAAGGCACTGCCGAAAGGATTCTTTTAGAATAGAGCGAAAGGCTTCAATTTAAATAAATTCAGACATTTCAGTTCAGATTGGAGGATATTCTAAGCAGAAGGTGCAGAGAAACTAAAAGCTTTTTTCCCCAAATCAGTCCGAACACGAGGAACAGCCAGGTGCAAAATGTAATTTGATCTTAAAGCATAATGGCTTTTAGTTCTCTGAAGAAATAAGCATAAATAACCAGGAACCAAGCCAATAAGACCTCAACACAACTAAATGTTTGTTTTTTTTTGTGACGTCATCACAAGAGGTTCCACCAATGGAGTTACTATGTTCAGGTAAGATTGGTGAAAATACGCAAACATGGCTAAAGAAAACGAATAAAAACAAACAGTTTTGGCTTCCCAGCCAAACTACATTTTCGTATCGGTCTAATGGAGTAAAAAATCAGATTTTGTCACAGTTTGGTTATTCAGTTCTTGTTTTATTTTGAAACCTGTGTCTTTGTGTTTCAGTTCTGGTTTGACTTTCCTGTTCCCATCTGCCCTGATTGTCTGCACCTGTGTCTCGTTAAGGCTTCTGTATATCTGGTCTTGTCTTTCCCTTGATTCCTGCTGGTCCGGACTGTTTCATTCCTCCGTGTGTCCTGTAAGGTTTTCCTTCTACTCTTGTGTATGTTTGTTTAACCCTGCATTGCAGCACTTTTTGGTTTTGTTTGCTTTATTAAACACCGTTCTTGGAACTCCTGCCTCCCGGCGCTCCTGCATTTGGGTCCTATCTACAACACAACGTTACAGATTTCATTGAAAGCA
>NC_084592.1:45038455-45108455 GCF_033807715.1 Cololabis saira | reverse complement strand
TGTACAAGATTAATGTCTTATTGTGCACTGTCCCTGTTTTGAAATAATTAAATAAATAAATTACAAAGGGATGCATAAAATGATGGGCGTGACCATCAAACTTTGAAAATCGACTGTGTGCAGAACCCAGAGGTGGGTAGTAACGAGTTACATTTACTTGAGTAAGTTTTGGGAAATGTTGTACTTTTAGGAGTAGTTTTGAATCACTATACTTTTTACTTTTACTTGAGTAGATTTGTGAAGAAGAAACTGTTTCTCTTCCTCCGCTACATTAGGCTACGTTGAGCTGTTACTTTTCTTTTATCCCTTTTATCCACGTACGCGTCAATCTCATGACATCACTGGGTGATTCTTTGGGAAAAATGTTTGTTTTTGCATGTTTTGTCACATTTAAACAGACTCAAACACACACAGAGTTTCTATGAGTTCATGTTTGTTCTAGTTCTGCCTGGTTAAAAAAGAAAAGTACAAAGGCTGGACATTTTATGCTACTTGTGCTTAATTTATTTTTTTATTCTGTTATTTTATCATTTATTAAAGTACTTGAATTTACTTTATTTTAATTTAAGCTATTTTTTATTAATTTTAATTTATTTTATTGATTTAATTTGCCTGAAGATGATTATTTTGTACTTTTGCCTGTTTGAATGGTTGTGTTAAAAAAATAAATCAGACGTTACTCAACAGTTACTCAGTACTTGAGTAGTTTTTTACTTTTACTCAAGTCATTATTTGGATGACGACTTTTTACTTCTACTTGAGTCATATTATTCTGAAGTAACAGTACTTTTACTTGAGTACAATTTTTGGCTACACTACCCACCTCTGGCAGAACCACAAAGTAGCAGATCTGGACGGGTAGCATGGATCGACAGAACAGCGGCAGGGCGCGGTTCTCCAGCAGGGGGCGCTGCAGACCAGCGGATCCTCCAGCAGCTCCACCAGCACCTGCAGTACCGGCCTCCCCCGCCAGGGGGCAGTAAAACACCGCGGCCCCGCGGCCTCACAGCTGCGGAGAAACCGGTTCTGGTCGGACTCGGGTCACCAAGTCTAAATCACAGCCGCACATTAACGACCAACAGACGCTCGGGTTCATCTTGCAGTTTGTATATTTATTTTAAAGCAAATTCTTCTGTAAAATATAAATACAAATTATGACATTTTTACTTACAAAGTTAAAACAAAAACACCGAAAAACGACTGACTGTACTGCAGTAAGCCTCCCTGTTATGTACAAGCTCTGTGCCGCAGGGCCAATTATCAACATCGTCTTAAAACTTTATTATACAAACAATTTCTGCAGATTTGCATGTTAAATTACAGACCGAACAGGAAGCCGAAAAACAAAAAAGAAAATTACAACCAAAAAAAAAAAAGCCCCTGAGGCTCGAGCAGCACTGAAGTCTGAGGAGAGAAGGACGTCATGTGCTTCCTATTAACACAAATACCACATTCAGCCGCGCACGGGCGGCCCTGTACAAATACACACATGCACAAGCCTGCCGTCGTACAAAACCGCTCAGAGGATCCAGAAAAAATCTCTATTATAGATATTTATATATATATTTATATATATACTGTATATATTTATTTATACATATATTAATTTATAAAAATAAGACCATCATTTAGTCTCTTGAGTCACAACAAGCGCTGCTCAGTTTAACGGAGGGAAATGTTTTTCAGCAGCCCCGGTGGGAACAGTCCACCTGTACGGGCACCGGAACGGAGCCAGAACTGGGCCGGAACGGGGCCGGATCAGGGCCGGAACCAGGCCAGAGTCGAGCCAGAATCAGGGCCAGATCAGAGCCGGAACAGGGCCAGGAATCGGGCCGGAGCACAGCGGCTAGCGCTCGGGCTAAGGCATGTCGTCGTAACCTCGGTCGGTTCTAAAGCAAACTCCCGTCGGGAGAAAAACAAGGTCAAAGGTCAAAGTTCAGCAGGTCGAAGGGTCAGGAGGAGGCCAGCCTGCCCACGGGCTTGAGCCGGTCCGTTAGCCGGTCCACGGGCCGGTCCGTTAGCCTCTCCGTTAGCCGGTCCGCTAGCCTCTCCCCAGGCCGATCCGTTATCCGGTCGGTTATCCGGTCGTTAAGCCTCTCCCCTAGCCGGTCGTTTAGCCGGTCATTGTGCCGGTCGGTTATCCGGTCGTTATGCCGGTCCCAGCGGTCCCCCAGCCTCTCCGCTAGCCGCTCGGCTAGCCGGTCCCCGGGCCGGTCCCAGCGGTCGTCCAGGCACTCCAGCGTGGAGCCCAGCAGCGCGGCCAGCTCGGCGCTGTCCTCCACCAGGTCCAGCAGCTCCTTGCTGTCGGGCGTGAAGCCCTCCAGCTCCTCGGGGCAGGAGAAGAGCTGCGACAGCGACGCCTGCCGGTAGAACTCGGCCTCGGCCACCGTCACCACCTCCATGTGCGGGAACGCCTGCCGGAACCCGCGCGCAGACATGCGGAGACGCCGCAGCACGTCGGAGAGGAGCAGCCAGTTCTTAGGCCTGGAGGGAAAAGAGAGAGGGAGGAGGTTAGGACGGGATATTCATCATATTCTCTCATTCCTCCTTTTTCTCTCATTATCTCTATGTCCCTCATTCATTCTTTCTATTAGGCCTGTGTTGAAAAAAATCGATTTTCCGATTCTAAATCGATTCTCATATTAATTCCTAAAAATCGATTCTTATGTACGGAGCCCTGGAGGTGACATGGAAATTATTATTTTTATCTCGTGCGCACGACTTTTTATCTCACGCCATTCACTTCAACATATGCAGCTATTGATGACAAGCATTTATCTAGTCGTCGAAGTCCGATCTCGGGAAACTGGCTTCACAAACGACGTTTTAAAAGTGGAACTATTTCCAGAGGCGGAGTTGACACAAAGCGCTTCGACATTGTCACGTGAGCGTGCTGGACCAATCAGAGTGGCCGCTGGTCCAAGATCGCTGCCTACAGTGCTGATTTTATTTGTAGAAATAAGCTTTAAATTGCACTAAAATGACTACAAACAATGTTATATGTAAACGAAAATTAATCTGAATTATAAACCTAAGAGACCTGCTGAAACAGTGATAATTCTGTCATCGTGATAATTCTGTCATCTGTCAGCGATCTTGGACCAGCGGCCACTCTGAACGGTACACAAAAATATAAACGTGCTAGTTGTTTATTACACACACACAAAATAACATTGGCTCTACGTGTGCCGGCGCTAGGACCGCGCGGACGCATGGTGTGTTGTCGGGCTGTGTTTTCCTTCATGCTTCCCTGCAGCGTCACATGCAAACACAAACACACGGACCTGCAGAAACATTTCTTTATATCATGTTGTCTGTCGCCCGCCATATTTTTTCTTTTTTTGGCCGGCGCCATAGTTGGCTGGCTACAAACTCTATACATCCCATAATGAATAATAATATGCCCGCGCTATCAGCAGCGGTACTCGCGTCGTTAAGGCTGATTTATGGTGCCGCGTTAAATCGACGTAGAGCCTACGCCGTACGGTGCGCGGCGACGTGCACCGTACAGCGTAGGCTCTACGTCGATTTAACGCCGAACCATAATTCAGGCTTTACTAGGCAACGAAGCAGGTTGACTCACGTTGCAGAACAGCGCTGCAGAGCCGCTCATAAACGTAAATGATCATTGTTTTTTTTAGGCCTGGCGGGGGGTCTCATGGTAGGGGAAACACTGGACTTGTCACAATTATGTGCTTAGCTCTTTAGTTCTTCATTAGTTAGTGCTTTTTTCTTTAATCTTAATACTTTCTCGGTGTGAGCGCAACTGCAGCAGCGCTCTGCTCCACAACGTGCGGTCCTCTACTTAATATGTCCGTGTGAACACTCGTTCGGTACGCCTCCGTTCCGAACCGAACACGCTATACCGAACGGTTCAATACAAATACATGTACCGTTACACCCCTAGTGCATATCAATAAATATATGTGCAATGATGCGCGTGTCTGTTGTTCAATACAACTGATCAGACCAAGCGCAGACACAAGCTGCTCTGATCCAGACGGTGGAGTTGGAACAAACTGTCACACAATGTCGAGAGAACGAGACAGATTCAGGAAATTTCCATCAGGGGATGAAAAAAGAAACAAACTAAAGAAAATGGAAGAGTTTAATGCCTCTCTGAAAGGCTGGTTTGATAAATTTGTTACAAAAATCACCGATCCGACCGGGTCTCAAGCAGCCGTGGGGCCCCACGTCGAGGCAAGAGATGATGATGAGGCAGGGGAAGGTATCCAGTATTTTGCTAATTGGAGAGTTAAAATTGCGGACCCGATCCGACCCGAAAAACCCAAAAATGTTACGAGGTCCCCCCCCGGCCGTTTCGCACAGGGCCTCTGTTCTCTCATTTTCTCTTTCTCTCATTCTCATTCATTCTTTCTATCTCCGTCTCCCTCATATTTTCTCATTCCTTCATTCTTTCTATCCATCTCTCATTCTCTGTCTCTAATTCCTTCCATTCTCTCTCCGTCTCTCCTTTCTTTCTATCATTCTCTCACTCACCCCTGCGGCAGCGACACCTGGATGTTGTAGCACGGCAGCAGCGGCCGGTCCGAGAACTCGAACTCGAACAGTTCCCTCTTGTCGTCCTCGTCCTCGTCGTCGGGGCCGGGGGCGTCGGCCAGGATGTCGTAGAGGCCGCCGTCCTCGCCGGACTCTGGTGGGGGGAACGGGAAACAGAGATAAATCAGCTGGTCGGGGTCAGGGGTCAGTGTTAGCGGTGCTAGCGGGGTGATGCTAACTCACCGCACACGGCGCTGCCGTAGAACTCCCAGTAGATCGCCGGGTCGTCGTCACCGCGGCCCTGGAGGTCGGAGAAGTAATCTGGGGAGAGAAGAGAGGCGGGGCCTGTTAGTCAGGGGGCGGGGCCTGATAAGCCTGAATTATGGTTCCGTCTGTAAATAAACTTTGTACTTGTAGAAATATTTTGTGCACGTGCAAAAAAAGTTTGTAGCTTTTGTAAAAAAAAGTTTGTAGCGTTGTATATCCAATGTTGCACACAGACGAATTAATTCCACAGCTACAAAAATGTTTTACACAGGCACAAAATATTTCTACAAGTACAAATATTTTTTGCAAGAACAAACTTTTTTTGCACACGTACAAAATATTTCTACAAGCACAAAGTTTATTTACAGATACAAAACATTTATGGCTTTAATTTGAGCCCATAACGCCGTAGCCTTATTTTGTTTATTTATTTTTTTATTGTTGGCTTTGTTTCGAACACAACAAAACCCATCAAATTAAAAGCATCAAAATATTAAAAAAAGCAAAAAAAAACAATTTAACAGTCTCATCCAAAAATAAAACACACAGCAAATCAATGTGTTGGAGAGGGAACAGGAGGAAGCAGAAACGCTTGTCCTGTCCCTTCCTCACAATATCATATCATCTATGCCATATAAAAATTAAAAAATTTAAATAAAAAGAAAGAGAAAATAACAAAAAATAAATACAACACAAACAACCAATAAACAAGATCAAGGCATAATTAAACCGGTTTCCTACAATATCCTAAATTCAAAAATCCAATCTCCCAGTCACCTCTAGGATGATCCATAACCAGCCATGAATGCAGGCAGTTACATTTGTATCGTATATGATCCATCTCACAAGGAACAGAATAAAATCAAAGGAATACATATGGACGTGCACCTGACGTGCACCTCCCAAAAAATGTAACTACACGTCGAGGTGACGCAGACCCAACACAGACGGAGAGGGCTGTGATTGGTTCGCTTGGTAGCAACGCATTTCCAGTTCCGGTTCGTGAAGCAGAAATGCCTCTTTTCTTCGTGTGTGTGTGATTTTTTTTTGGTTGGGTTTGTTTTTTTGCACAATAGTTGTCCTTATCTCTTTGATTCACTGTGACCGGAAAAAGCCGGAAACTAAACAAAGTATCAACTAGCGCTCTGGGAGGGTACTGCACCGCGGAGAAATGGAGTGACGGAGAAGAACGAAGATTCACGACGACGTCACGGCAACGGCGTAGGTTCTGTGTTGGTTTAACGCAGAACCATAAAGGAGACCTATTATGAAAACCAGGTTTTTCTTGCTTTAACATATACAGTTAGGTCCATAAATATTTGGACACTGACACAATTTTCAGTATTCCAGCTCTGTACAACACCACAATGGATTTGAAATGAAACAATCAAGATGTGCTTCAAGTGCAGACTTTCAGCTTTAATTTGAAGGTATTTACATCCAAATCAGGTGAACGGTGTAGGAATTACAACACATTTTATATGTACCTTCCACTTTTTAAGGGACCAAAAGTAATTGGACAACTAACATAATCATACATCAAATTGTCAATTTTTAATATTTTGTTGCAAATCCTTTGCAGTCGATGACAGCCTGAAGTCTGGAACCCATAGACATCACCAGACGCTGGGTTTCGTCCCTGGTGATGCTCTGCCAGGCCTCTGCTGCAGTTGTCTTCACTTCCTGCTTGTTCTTTGGGCATTTTCCCTTCAGTTTTGCCTTCAGCAAGTGAAATGCATGCTCAATCGGATTCAGGTCAGGTGATTGACTTGGCCATTGCAGAACATTTGACTTCTTTGCCTCTTTGGTTGCTTTCGCAGTATGCTTCGGGTCATTGTCCATCTGCATTGTGAAGCGCCGACCAATGAATTTTGAAGCATTTGGCTGAATATGAGCAGATAATATTGCCCGAAACACTTCAGAATTCATTCTGCTGCTTTTGTCAGCTGCCACATCATCAATAAATATAAGAGAAGACTTCACCAGAGGAAATACAGAGGAAATACAGATGGGTTACACAAGGTGTAAACCGTTGGTGAGCCTCAAAAACAGGAAAGCCAGATTAAAGTGAACAGTTCCTTCCCTTCTCCATACTCTTCTCTTTCCATCATTGTGGTACAAGTTGATCTTTGTCTCATCTGTCCATAAGATGTTGTTCCAGAACTGCATTGGCTCTTTTAGACGTTTCTTAGCTAACTTTAATCTGGCCTTCCTGTTTTTGAGGCTCACCAATGGTTTACACCTTGTGTAACCCATCTGTATTTCCTCTGTATTTCCTCTGGTGAAGTCTTCTCTTATATTTATTGATGATGTGGCAGCTGACAAAAGCAGCAGAATGAATTCTGAAGTGTTTCGGGCAATATTATCTGCTCATATTCAGCCAAATGCTTCAAAATTCATTGGTCGGCGCTTCACAATGCAGATGGACAATGACCCGAAGCATACTGCGAAAGCAACCAAAGAGGCAAAGAAGTCAAATGTTCTGCAATGGCCAAGTCAATCACCTGACCTGAATCCGATTGAGCATGCATTTCACTTGCTGAAGGCAAAACTGAAGGGAAAATGCCCAAAGAACAAGCAGGAAGTGAAGACAACTGCAGCAGAGGCCTGGCAGAGCATCACCAGGGACGAAACCCAGCGTCTGGTGATGTCTATGGGTTCCAGACTTCAGGCTGTCATCGACTGCAAAGGATTTGCAACAAAATATTAAAAATTGACAATTTGATGTATGATTATGTTAGTTGTCCAATTACTTTTGGTCCCTTAAAAAGTGGAAGGTACATATAAAATGTGTTGTAATTCCTACACCGTTCACCTGATTTGGATGTAAATACCTTCAAATTAAAGCTGAAAGTCTGCACTTGAAGCACATCTTGATTGTTTCATTTCAAATCCATTGTGGTGTTGTACAGAGCTGGAATACTGAAAATTGTGTCAGTGTCCAAATATTTATGGACCTAACTGTATAAAGTGGTCTCCCCTCAGCAACTCAGAGAAGGAGGAAACGACCAAATTCTGCAGTGTCTGTACAGCCGCCCGGATGATCGTCCAGTGTGATGTGGATCTACGAGCCAATAAGATTCTGCTCCCCAAAGTTACAGAACGAAAATGAGATTTACATAGTTTGGCCTCCGATGCGTGAAACCACGCTCACAACTAACTCCACAGGCCGGAACTTCCACCATTTTTTCGTAGCGGTGTATCGCGATGGCGTCTGTTCGAGCTAGACATGCGAATTGCTCTGTTGTTGGTTGTAAAAACCAACACAAGCGATGCTTTGTGCCTCCCCTGCTACGTGTCATTCAGGCAGCCAATCAGCACAGAGCCTCATTATCATAGCCCCGCCCACTCAGAATCCTGCATAGATAATGAGGTTAGAGAATGGGAAGATAAAGACATGGTTTACAGGCTGAATTTCTAATTTATTTAGCAAAAACAATCAAAAGCTTGTTTGTAAGACATTCAAGGCCTGTTTAAAATAGGTATTAGATGCCACAATAGGTCCCCTTTAAATCAGGCTTTAGTCAGGGGGCGTGGCCTCTTAATTAGGAGGCGTGGCCTGTCATTCAGGGGGCGGGGCCCCGCGGACGGGCGGCGGCGGTGAGCACAAAGGCCCCGAGAGCAGCGGAGAAACGGATAAAGAGCACGAGGGGGAGGAAGGGGGGGGGGCAGACGGAGCAAATGTTTCTGGGAAGGGCGGGGGGGGCCGGGGGGGCCGTGGTCCGGGGCCAGCGGCTGCACCGGGGGGGCCGGGGGGGCTCTGGCGGCTCAGTTCAGAGCCATGAACGGCTGCCAGGAACCAAACAAGCCCAGGGAGCCCAGTGTGTGTGAGTGTGAGTGTGTGTGTGTGTGTGTGTGTGTGTGTGTGTGTGTGTGTGTGTGTGTGTGTGTGCGTCTCTGTGCGAGTGTGTGTGTGTGTGTGTGTGTGTGTGTGTGTGTGCGTGCAGCAGCGCCGGGCGTGGAGCCAGCGGCGAGGCGCGGGGCGTCTGGCGTGTGTTTGGAGGGATTAACGGCCTCCAGATGAGTGGGACCAGGTGGGGGGGGTGAGGGGAGGGGGGCATCGATCCATCGCTCGCCTCACCACTCAGCGCCGTCCGTCCAGCTGTCAGCGCTACGCCACCTGTTCCCCCCGCCGAGCCAAGCCGCCGTGGCTCCGAGCCGCTCAGGTGATGCGGAGCAGCTGACAGCAGAGGAGGAAGTTGCGTCTCTCACTTCCTCCTCGCTCGGCCGCGTTGACGGCGTCCAGACGAGCCGCCGCTGGCGGCGGCGCTAACACTCACTCCCGCTCCGAGCTCTGAGCCGCCGCCGTGTGACACGGAAAGCACTCGCACACAAAGCCAGGAGCCTACACGTACGCTGAGCAAACACAGCCGTTGCTAGGCAACCGCAGGGACCGCGAGGGAGGCGGGACGAGAGTCTGACAGGTGGGGGGCGGAGCCAGAGGGGAGGGGGCGGAGCCAGACAACTATTTAACCTTGTTTATCTCATGAATGATGCTGTTGTTTCTGCAGCTCCCACTTCCTGGTTGATCATCAACTACAGACCGTCATTTATCTCTCAGACTCTTTCAAAAGATCACTCAGTGTTTTCTCTCCAACACTCATTCTCTCATTCCTTCTTTCTTTCTATTTCTCTCTCATTCATTCTCTCTCCCCCATATTCTCTCATTATTCTTTCTCTCCCTCTCTTTCTCATTCTGTCTCATTCCTTCTCATTTTCTGTCTCTCATTCCTTCTTTCTTTCTTTTTCTCTCTCATTCTTTCTTCTTTGTGAGTCATTTTTGTCCGACCCGCAGAGTTCTGCTGTATTCCCAGTTTATAAATATGTCTAATATATAAATAAATAAGTAAATAAATAAGTCCTGAGGATTGTGTTGAGGGTTTACCTGCGAGGAAGCGCTCCATGCCGTCGCTGTGCGTCATCTTCAGCAGCCCCCGGCCTGAGTACGTGGCCAGCGTCGGGTCGGCGCCGTACGAGAGCAGAACCCGCACCACGTCCAGGTGGTCGTTCTCCACGGCGTCGTGGATCGGCCTGGAGACAGAGACACAGGGAGGGGGTTAGGACCGGGTCAGGACCGGGTCTGGACCAGGGGCCTCATTTATAAAAGAGTGCGTAGGACTCAAACTAAAAGTGCACGTAAACCCAAAAGCCGAAAAATGGCGGGCGCAAAAAAAAAATCTGGATTTATAAAACCGTGTGCACGTGTTCTCTTTATAAATCACAGTCCAGCTGGAAGGTTGCGCAGCTGAATCCACCTCATATCCCGCCCTCTACACGCCCACTTTTTACCATAAATGGTCAATGCAAAGTAGTATTTGCATATGAATGAGCCTGCTGAGCATGCGCAGCGGCTCCTGCAGCCTGTTTGGCGTCAGGATGAATGAGACGTGTCGAGCCACCGTGACACTAAATTTCACGGAGACTGAGAACGAGATGTTGTGGATGAGGTGGAGGCTGGAAAACTACATTATTCGGTGGTCACCGAATAAAAAAAAAGTGGTAAAAGTAGAAAAAGTATATAAATAGTATAAAACAGGGCCCCCTAAAGGGACACATATTTTTTTTATATATATAATGAGTTTTACGTGCGCGGTGAAACCTTTAAGGCTGATTTATGGTTCCGCGTTACACCAACGCAGAGCCTACGCCGTAGGCTCTGCGTTGGTGTAACGCGGAACCATAATTTAGGCTGTTTTGGGGGCGTGGTTACAGGTGTTTGGGGGCGTGGTTACAGGTGTTTGGGGGCGTGGTTACAGGTGTTTTGGGGGCGTGGGGACTGGTGTTTGGGGGCGTGGGGACAGGTGTTTGGGGGCGTGTCCTACCTGGTACCGTCCTGGGCGCTGCAGTTGATGTCGGCTCCGAACTCCAGCAGATGCTGCACGATGGAGATCCAGCCGCGGGCGCAAGCCTCGTGCAGCGCCGCGTAGCCCGCGTAGTCCCGGTGGTTCACCTCACACACCCGGTTCTCCAGGCAGTACAGGACCACCTCCTGCAGGGAGAGAGAGGGGGAGAGAAGGTGAGATAACAAGTTCTGTTGTAATAGACACTATATAAATACAATTGAAAATTGAGAGGGAGGTGAGAAGGGAGGATGAGAAGGAGGGATGAGAAGAGGAGAAGGAGGGATGAGGAGAGGAGAAGGAGATGAGAAGGAGGGATGAGAAGAAGATGAGGAAGGATGAGAAGGAGGGAGGAGAAGGAGGTGAGAAGAGGTGAAGAAACGTCCCGACGCGGAGGGAAGACTGTTTTGTTAGAGAAACTGAGTCAGACGGAGCAAACAGTCCGTCCTTTTACGGCTCCTGGGGGAGGAAGAGAGGAGAGGAAGAGAGGAGGAGAGGAGGAATAGAAGAGGAGAGGAAGGGAGGGGGGCGGCGCTGGGACAAACACTCCGTCCCGTCAGTGACTCCACCAGCGGCTCCTGCCAGATTCCAGCTGTGTGAGTGTTAGCGACGCCGTCGGGCCGGACGCCGCCGCGCTGACGGAACAAAGAGGTCCGGGACCGGCGGCTCCGCTGGGACCAGCGTGGTTCAGCTGGTACCGGCGGCTCCGGGCCGGACCGGTTGTTATTGGACCGACTGTTATTGATAACGGCGCGGGACCAGCGGCGTTAGCACTGGAGGAAACACACGTGTTTTACTCAGCGTTTACGTGGCTGACTGACCCACATCTGGACCTGCGGAACCGGAACCAGAACCAGACAGACTTCCCTCTCTGTGCTGGTTCTGGTCCATCTAGTCCCAGTGTTTAGAGAGAGAGGGGGGAGGAAGAAGGGAGGAAAGAGAGAGAGGGAGAGCAGGCCGACGGAGGGATGAGCAGCGACGCCCCGACAGACGACAGATAAATGAATCTGAGGATGAATCAGCCGGGGCTGAGGGGGTTAGTGGTGACTAGGAATGGATGATATTTTACCGTTCACGATAAACCGTCAGAAAAATTCCCCACGATAAGAATTTGTATCTCACGGTTAAAATGATAAATTCCCGTTGATGACGTTTTTGTGTAAAACTGATTTATGGTTCTGTGTTAAATCCACGCACAACGTACGTGAAGGAAGGAAGGAAGGAAGGAAGGAAGGAAGGAAGGAAGGAAGGAAGGAAGCCAGAAAGAAAGAAAGAAAGAAAGAAAGAAAGAAAGAAAGAAAGAAAGAAAGAAAGAAAGAAAGAAAGAAAGAAAGAAAGAAAGAAAGAAAGAAAGAAAGAAAGAAAGAAAGAAAGAAAGAAAGAAAGAAAGAAAGAAAGAAAGAAAGAAAGAAAGAAAGAAAGAAAGAAAGAAAGAAATAGTTAAAAAGATGGAGTTGAATTGGTATTTTTTTTAATCGTAATTTTTATCGTTATCAGGATAAATGCCAGAAATTATCGCGATACATTTTTAGTCCATACCGCCCATCCCTAGTGGTAACGTGGTGGTGGTGGTGATGGGGGGGTAACGGCTGGGGGGGTAACGGGGGGTAACGTGGGTGATGAAAGGGCCGACAGCAACAATGCAACAATGGCTGGAGCAGAGGAGGAAACGAGGGAGGTGGAAACCACGGCGGAGGGAGAGAAGAGAGGGAGGACAGGAATAACGGGGGGGTCTGAGGGCTGCAGGGGGGGGGGGCTCCAACTGCTTTCCTCCCGCTGCCAACTCTGTTTGACTGCTGGAGATTCAGCTCCCCGGGGAGGGGGGGGGGGGGATGGAGAGAAACAGAGAGAGAGAAGGAGAGAGGCGGTAGGGAGGGTGATATGCAGCCTGCCAGAGCGCATGTGTGTGTTTCTGAGCTGCTGCCGAGCCTGTCTGAGTGTGTGTGTGTGTGTGTGTGTGTGTGTGTGTGTGTGTGTGTGTGTGTGTGTGTGTGTGTGTGTGTGTGTGTGTGTGTGTGTGTGTGTGTGTGTGTGTGTGTGTGTGTGTGTGTGTGTGGAGGAGGCAGCGCTAACCCTCCGGAGCCGTGTTTAATATCGCCGGGAGAAGCGCGAGGAGCTTAGCACGAGAGCCGCGGCTTCCCGCCAGACACACACACACACACACACACACACACACACACTCGCGCACACACACACACACACACACACACACTCCTCCGCAGTAACCCCCCCCCCCCCCCCCCCCTCTAATCTCCCTCTCCAGAGCTCCCGCATCACGCAGACATTTAACCCTCGCAGCAGCA
The DNA here is from genome assembly GCF_033807715.1 of Cololabis saira. NCBI lineage: Eukaryota > Metazoa > Chordata > Actinopteri > Beloniformes > Belonidae > Cololabis > Cololabis saira. Next base: position 45,095,545 of record NC_084592.1, on the reverse strand, counting down.
GCAGCTCCGTCACCGACCAGGCGCCGCGGCTTTTCTGCTCCGTGATCCGGTTTATGGAAAGTTGCTGCTCAGACGGGACCGGAAACCCGTCAGACCCACCAGAACCAGAACCATGGTACCAGAACTATTATACTAGAACTAGGGATGCCCCGATACCGATACTGGTATCGGGGCCGATACTGCTCTGATATACTCGTACTCGCAAAAAATACTCGTACTCGCGATACCACGCACCGCTACTTCATTGTTGTTGTAGTTACTGGTTAGCGCCTCTAGGGAGAGATGTTGAGCCACGTTTCCCAAGTATATTAGTGCGTGTGTGAATGAATAAATGAGACGTAAAACGTACATTTCTTTGTAGAAAGGCGCTTTATGAAAGTAAGTCCATTCACTTGTATTAGTTTACAGCGCAGTCTTGAACATCCAATATGGCAGCGACGTTGACGTATCGCAGCAGCTCCATGGGGCGTTTATATGTCTATGGGTGAGACTGGCAGCGCCGTTTCAGGCAAGATAGAGACAATTAATGCAGCGGGACGTCAGCAGTGTGGACATATTTCAAAATAAGGGACGACGACAGAATGAAGCTACGTGCTGCTAAGCTACGTGCTGCTAAGGTGTCAAGAGGAGGGAAGGAGAATACGTCGTTTAATACCAGTAACTTGATAAAACATCTCAAGACGCATCATAAAACTGAGTATACGGAGGTTGCTAATGCTACTGCAAGACCACAACAGCAACATTAGCTCAGGTTCTGCAAAAGAGACAATCAGGCAAGAGACAAGAGAAAACCCACGTGTTGGGCCGTCGGCGCGGTGCTAGCGCTCCCAGCGCCACCATAGTTTTGTTTAAAATAGTTATTGTACTCATTTTATTTATTTTTATTGAATTTATCTGTTGCAAATAAAACCTGTCTTCCAATTCATTGCATTTTTAGCCTAGTTATTTTTGTGGTAGAAGTATCGTATCGGTACTCGGTATCGGCGAGTACACAAATTAAAATACCTGTACTCGCTGTGAAAAAAATGGTATCGGGGCATCCCTAACCAGAACCCAGCAGAACTACGACACCAGGAGTACGACACCAGAACTACGATAACAGAACTATGGTACCAGAACCCTCCGCAGCGTCAGCTTTTACCCACAATCAACCTCTGCAGATCGGACCAGATCTCAGGAACTCAAGTCTCTAAATTCTGCTCGTTAGACGACAGAAACGACCAAGTGGAGATTTTCAATTAAATATAAATTAAATTAAATCAAAATCAGACTAGAGACGCCTGGCAGGTAAAGGCTGAATTAAGACTCTGCGTTAAACCAACGCAGAACCATAATTCAGGCTTTACCGGTGATTCCTCTTCCCAACAAACTTCCTAAAACCTTCTGGATGAAGCCGTTTCTTTTCAATCGCTCATCGAGCGGCAGCGTTAGATATTCCAGGCACGTATTTTATCGTAAAAGATGACAACTTGCATCATTTGACGTCACTATTTCTGTCTTGGAAGGCTGATCTGAAACCTCCGCTCCTCCTGCATCCAGAAAAACTGCATTTTACTTGGAATTCTGGACTGAAATCCAAATATTTTCTTCCAGATTTCCCTCTGAGGAGTGTCCGAGTCCCGGCGGCCCAGAAGTGTGTTGGAGTGTGTTGCAGTCGCCGTGGCGACGGCCCCGCGGCGACGGACCCGCCCCGGAGGAAACGGAGCGTGTGGTTCCGGACCGCTGGTCTCCAGTCAGCTGATCCCTGGCGGCGGCGTCTGTTTACAAAGCAGTTCCTTTCCCTCAGCGTCCCCGTCCGGACCACGAGGCCCCGGAACGGGAAACCTGGATCAGAACCGGCTCCGGCGAAGGTGGAGCGACCCCGGATCAGACCCGGCGGCGGCGGCGGTGGCAGCGCCGCGGCGGCTGATTGACGGCGGGATGATAAACGACAGATTGCACCTTTATCTCGGGGCCCCGGAGCGCCGGCATGAGAGGGATGAAGACATCTGCAGGATCTCTGCTCATTATCATTTCAAATGCTGCGAGAACGAGGGATGAGGGAGCGCGGGGGGAGGAGGGAGGGAGGGAGGGATGGGGGGGAGGGCGAGACGAAGGAGGAAGAGATAGAGGAGGGAGAGCGAGGAAGCGAGGGATGAGGGAGGAGTGGTCTCTGGAGCGCCGCTTTGGTCCGCGACGCTAAATCAACGGGAAATATGCAGCACAGCGCCGCGCGGGCGGGCGAGCGAGCGAGCGGCGACTCTGCAGCGGAGCAGAGCTGGTGCTGCTTACTGGGCCGTGCACGGATCAGCGTGTGTGTGTGTGTGTGCATGCATGAGAGAGTGTGTGCATGTGTGTGCATGTGTGTGTGTGTGTGTGTGCATGTGTGTATAAGTGTGTGTGTGTCTCTGCCGGTGTGTGATAAGCTCGGAGCTCGCGGCGCTAAAACACCAGCGTGAGACGAGCCGCTCCGCCTGTATGTGTGTGTGTGTGTGTTCCTGTGTGTGTGTGTGTGTGTGTGTGTTCCTGTCTCTGTGTGTCCCTGTATGTGTGTGTCTGTGTGTGTGTGTGTGCGCACGTGCGCGGGGCCCCGGGGGCCTGCCCCGGGCTTATCACACACAGGCAGTGAGAGACGAGCTTCCTGCGAGGGTGGAGGTGGTGAAGGGGGGGGGGGGGGGTGTTGTTTGCGCAGCGGTCAGCGCCTTGTTTGTGTAGACTCAGGCCCCCCCGTCCCTCCCTCACCCCCCCTTCACCCCCCCCTCAGCGGAGGACAGGAAGGAGAGATGCAGAGGGGAATACAGAAAAAAAAGGAGAGAAACGTTGGAAGAGAGACGCATAAATCAGAGCCGAGCGGCTGACTGAGCCCTGCTGCTGCCGCCGCCGCGTTAGCGTGTGCGTGTATATGTGTGTGTGCGTGTATGTGTATGTATGTGTGCGTGTTCGTGCGTGTATGTGTGTGTGCGTGCGTCATATATATACACGCACGCACACACACATACACGTGTGTGTGTGTGTGTTCCTATGTGTGTGTGTGTGTGCGTGCCGGAGTCGGGGGGGAAGCAGCCGCCGCTGCTAACCGCCGCCGCCGCGGCACATTAGAGGCCATTAGACGGCGATTATCCTCCCGGCGCTCACCTCTCACTCAGCTCCCTCATCACCATAAAGCTGCTGGGGGGGGGGGGGGGGGGGCATGAGGGGGGGGTCCCGATCCGGGACGAGCGGCCCGGTACACGGACACGTGCACACGCACACGGGGCGGCAATCTGCGGCTCGAGAGGCGTTAAAACGAGAGAGATCAATAAATCAATCTGTGAGAAATCTGTCGACACGAGGAGACTCGGCTGACGACCGCGGCGCGGAGACGGAGAGAGGAACGATCCCGGCGATGCTGCCGCCGTGCACGCCCCTGTGCACGCTCCTGTGCACGCTCCTGGTGCTCGTGCACGCTCCTGCTGCCGTCGTGCACGCTCCTGCAGCCGTGCACGCTCCTGCAGCCGTGCACGCCCCTGCACGGGGCGTGCACGGCTGCAGGAGCGTGCACGGCGGCAGGAGCGTGCACGGCGGCAGGAGCGTGCACGGCGGCAGGAGCGTGCACGGCGGCAGGAGCGTGCACGGCGGCAGGAGCGTGCACGGCGGCGTCACACTTCGCCTCGCAGAAAATTAATGAGATGTGAGAGCAGAGCGGAGCGAGGGAGGAAGGAGGGGGGAGAGGTGGTGTGAGTGATTGCACATGACGACGGGGAGGAGGAGGAGGTGGAGGAGAGGGAGGGAGGGGGGGGCAATCTGAGTCACAAAGAGAGGAAGAGAAAGACGCTGAGAGGAAGAGGGAGGGAGGGAGGGAGGAGGAGGGGGGGATGGAGCCACGAAGAAAAGAGAGAGAGAGACGGTACAGAGAAGAGAACGGAGCCACGGAGGAGACGAGGGGAAGATTAAGGGAGAGGTGGAGGAAGAGAGGTGGAGGAGAGATGAAGAAAGGTGGAGGAGTGAAGGGTGGAGAGGTGAAGGAGAGGTGGAGGAAAAGAAGAGGAAAGAGGTGAAGGAGAGGTGGTGGAGTGAAGGGTGGAGGAGAGAGTTGAAAGTGGAAGAGAGAAGGAGGAGAGGTGGGGGAGGGAGGTGGAGGAAAAGAAGAGGAGAGGGGTGGAGGAAAGAGGTGGAGGAAAAGAAGAGGAGAGGGGTGGAGGAGAGGTGGAGCACAGAGGTAGAGAAAGGTGGAGGAGAAGACGAGGGGAGAGGTGAAAAAGTGGAAGAGAGGTGGAGGAAAAGAAGAGGATAGAGGTGGAGGAGAGATGAAGAAAGATGGAGGAGAGGAGTTCCCTACCTCGTATCCCAGCCGGGCCGAGGAGAGGTGGAGGAAAAGAAGAGGATAGAGGTGGAGGAGAGGTGAAGAGAGGTGGTGGAGGATAAGAAGAGTTTCCTACCTCGTATCCGAGCCGCGCCGCCCGCTGCAGCAGCGTTTCTCCAGCGTTCTTGTTGACGATGAGTCTCCGGGCCTCGGGGGGAATGGGCCGCAGGGGCCCGGGTTCTGCTGGGGGGGCCCGGTGGTCTGGGGGGGGGCACCGGCTGCAGCACCGGGGGGTGCAGGGGCGGGGACCGGGGGGGACCGGGGGGACCGGGGGGACCGGGGCTCCGCCGGGGAGACCTGGTGGGGGGGGGGACGGCCTCTTCCTGGGGGGGCCGCGCTCACACAGCTGGAGAGGAGAGAGAGAGGGAGGGGGGTCCAGGTTAACGGCAGGTAAAACAGAAAAAACAAAGAAAATACTCAAATACCGTATTTTCTGGACTATAAGCTGCACCTGAATATAAGCTGCATCCACTCTATTTAAAAAAAAAAAGATAAGCAAGCCGCAGATATTTCTGTTGTTAGTAGGGGTGGGCAAAAATATCGATATGGCAATATATCGCGATACTTTTCCAGCTGATTCAATATCGATATTCAAAATTTGAATATCGATTTTTTTTCTTTTTTTTATCCCCGATTTCTTCATTTCATATTCGCCACATAATTAAAGCAACCTCATACTAAATTTAACGTTAATTTCATATGATGTAAATAATATGAAAAACATATACAAATAAGTTGTAACTTTAGCTTGTATAGTTATAATAAAACATTGTTTTGACTCAGTTTGTCCCATGAATTGTCACTATAATCTGATGAACGTGCAACTCGGATTTTAAGATCCATAAAGCTTTTTACAGTTTTCAGCAAACTTTATATAACATCGCAATATATCGCAAAATTTGGATATCGCAATATCGTATCGTGACTCAGGTATCGTGATGTGTATTGTATCGTGAGGTCCTTGGCAATACCCACCCCTAGTTGTTAGATTAGATATTTACTACATGTACAGAAGGATTTAGAAATGTAAATGATGTACATGTTTGTACCTAAATAGATCCTTTTAACACGGCAGCAACTTTGCAGATTAAAACGGGACAGAACCAAGAGAAAATAACCGGTATTTATTTATCTATTTATCTGTTTGAAATCTGCTTCTACTTCTATCTGCTAAAGAAGAAGTAGCGTATTCTTCTTTGCATTTATTTTGTCTTAGTTTTGATTCTAATTCCGGTTAGAGCGCCCCGAGCGGTGGAAGAAAAATCCACAGAATAGAACCTTTGTATAAGCTGCATGGTGGAAAACCTATGAAAAAAGTAGCGGCTTATAGTCCAGAAAATACGGTACTACAAATGTTCACTTTTAAAAAGTCAGGTTCGGTTCTGGGACCGAGACCAGGGCCGAGATCAGTCTTGTACTAGTCCAGGACTGGGATCGGGACTAGGACCAGACCAGGACTAGTCCAGACCGGGACCCCCCTTCACTGGTTCCCGCCCGGATCCTCCACCCTGAACCAGAGAGTCCCCCCCCACGTCCTGCACGAGCCTGCTCTCAGAGGAATTCATGTCGGAGCAGCAGCTGTCAGACCGGGGGGGGGGGGGGGACTCTCTCTCTCTCTCTCTCTCTCTCTCTCTCTCCCGCTCTCACTCGCCCCCCCCCCCCCTCTTTGAACCACGACGCCACATTCCTCTCACTCACTCAGGAGGAGTGAGACGCATAATTGCTGGGGGGGGAGGAATGTACACACACACACACACACACACACACACACACACACACACACACACACACACACACACACACACCTACCTCCCGGGAGCCGGAGGCCGAGACGAGGTCAGAGCTGCTCCGGACGGAAACACCTCCACCCTGACCACGCCCACTAACATCTGACCCCGCCCATTAGCCCATCCCTCATCACTGACCCCGCCCCCTCCTCTATGGCTCCGCCCCCATCCCTCACCAAGACTCGTAACAGTCTGGGACCAATCCGGGACAAGACCTAGACCAGGACCAGACAAGTCCATTCCAGGACCAGTCCAGGACCAGAACCAGTCTGGGACCAGGACCAGGACCAGGACCAGGACCAGGGGCCGGATTCACCGATATGTTCTTAAGAACGATCTTAAGAAATGTCTTAAGATCTAAAATTAAGAAGTTCTTAAGAAAGTTCTGAAGTGCAATTCCTCAATATTTTCTTAAGAACCGTCTTTAGAACTGTCATTTCTTATGAATTTCTTAGTTTTCCTACTTAAGAACTTCTTAAAATATGGCCAGAATTATATTATATTATTATTATTTTATTATTATTATTCATTTCATTATATGATTTCAAGGTTGTCTTAAAGTTTAGAAAAAAGTCAAGAACAAATTTGAGAACTTTTATTTCAATAATACCATTTATTCTTAAGTTTTTTCTTAAGAAGAAACTTAAGAAGAAAGTTGAGAAAATACTTAAGAACTTGTTTGGAGAATATGACTTCTTCTCTTTTTTCTTCTTAAGACTGAACTTAAAAAAAGAATGACACTTAAGAAGATTTTTTTTCTTAAGAATGTTTGGTGAATCCGGCCCCGGTTCTCCTCCTTCCTGCATCACGTTGATTGTGTGGTTTGTTTTTGTCACATGTTAACTGTACACGCACTGATGCTGATGCTTTTACACAAACCAGGTTCCTAACAGATAAATAAAGTTATTGATTGATTAATTGATTGATTGATTCCCACCTTGTCGTCCTGGTTCTGTCCCGGGTCGGCGCCGGCGGGCGCCGCCTCCCGTCTCCGCTCCCGCTCCCGCTGGCCGGTGTGTTTGGTCTTGCAGGGCCGCTTGCCCTTGGGCTTGTCGGCGTCGCCGTGGCGACGGGGCTTGAGGGCGGGGGCCTCCGGGGAGGGGGGGCCCCGGCGGGAGAAGGGGTGGGGGGGGTGGAGGGGGAGGGGCCTGTCCTTGGGCGGGCCGGGGGGCGGGGCCAAGGCCGCCACTCCTGGGAGAAAAGAAGAAGAGAGGGAGGAGAGGTGAGGAGGAGGAGGAGGAGGAGGAGGAGGAGGAGGAAGGGCTGCAAGGCCGTCCCTCGCCCTCCGCTGGTTATTAATGAGCAGCAAAGCATTCTGGGAGCTCAGCGGGAGGCGGGGGGGGCAAGGACACCTCCGAGCGCCGCTGAGGTTTAATCATCTCAGCTCGTATTACACGGAGAGATGGAAACGCGCCCTTGAAGCCGCGGAGACGGAGACGGTTGCCGCCGGAGACGGAGACGGTCCTCCACTCCACCACCCGACTTTCAGAATAAAAGTCTAACAGGAAGTCCGTTAAACCGACTCAGGTGAGTTTAACACCTTTCTTAGGTCTTAAGGGGGCGGGGCTTCTTAGGAACGTTACGTTGTTAGCCGTATTCTGGCACCGCGGCTCTGACGCACAGCTGTTGCCATGGTTACGGTATCTAAAGTCTGCTGCCAATCAAAGCCGGCCGCGTCTGAACCGTATAAGTTACAGTTGAAAGTCGAAATTATGAGATTGAAAGTCATAATTATGAGATAGAAAGTCATAATTCTGAGATAGAAAGTCGAAATTACGAGATAAAAAGTCGAAATTATGAGATAGAAAGTCGAAGTTACGAGATAAAAAGTAATTATTACGAGATAAAAAGTTGAAATTACGAGATAAAAAGTCAAAATTATGAGATAGAAAGTCAAAATTATGAGATAAAAAGTCATAATTATGAAATAGAAAGTAGAAATTATGAGATAAAAATTCTTAATTATGAGATAAAAAGTTGAATGTATGAGATAGAAAGTAGAAATGATGAGATAAAAAGACAAAAGTATGAGATAATAAGTCATAATTATGATAATTATGAGATAGAAAGTCGAAATTATGAGATAAAAAGTCAAAATTATGAGATAAAAAGTCTTTAAGCCAGCGTCATTAAGCCCCGCCCCCCAGCCCCGGACCAGCCAATGGCGTTGCAGCGTCGGCCCCCCAGGGCCGGAACTCGGACATCTGCAGTTCCAGCGGTAACGACATCAAGATGAGTCTGGTTCTGGTGCAGCCTCAGGTTCAGAGGAGCTGGTTTTATTCCACTTCCTCCTTCCAAACCAAACAGATCTGAGCGTCTGTTTCGGATTAAACCCGTGGGTCTGACGCCCCGGAGGACGAGCAGGGACGTGATCCATCACAACAACCACGCGTTTAACTGGTTAAACCCGCGTAATCACCCCCGTCCCAACAACAACGACAGATCCTCAGCCCTAGCAACCGTAACTAAGGGTGACGGGCCCTAACGACCGGGCCGACAGCTAAACGCTGTTCAGCAGCATCTGCACTTTAATTAAACATTAAACATTAATGACTGGAACTGTGCTTTTATTATAAATGTGTTGTAAATATAAATAAAAACAGGCTCTACTCATAGAACTATGGAAGCCCATTTCTGCCAGTAAAAGAAAAAAATAAGATGAAAACTTAAAAATAAAAAATATCCCCATTTAAGTCATAATTATGGAAATTATGAGACAAAAAGTCATAATTATGAGATAAAAAGTCGAAATTATGAGACAAAAGTCATAATTATTAGATATAAAGTCAAAATTATAAGATAGAAAGTCATAATTATGAAATAGAAAGTCGAAATTATGAGATAAAGTCATAATTATGAAATAGAAAGTCATAATTATGAGATAAAAAGTCGAAATTATGAGACAAAAGTCATAATTATTAGATATAAAGTCAAAATTATAAGATAGAAAGTCATAATTATGAGATAAAACATCGAAATTATGAGATAAAACATCAAAATTATGAGACAAAAAGTCAAAATTATTAGATATAAAGTCAAAATTATGAGATAAAAGTCGAAATTATTTGATAGAAAGTCGAAATTATTTGATAGAAAGTCGAAATTATGAGATAAAAAGTCATAATTATGATATAAAAAGTTGAAACTATGAGATAAAAAATATTATGAGATAGAAAGTCATAACTATGAGATGAAAGTCGAAATTATTTGATAGAAAGTCATAACTATGACCAACCGTGGGGATATTTTTATTTCATCAAGGTTTCATCTTATTTTTTTCCCTTTTACTGGCGTAAACAGATCTGCAGTCAGAACCAGAACCGATCTGCAGTCAGAACCAGAACCAGATCTGTCAGAACCAGAACCCCTGGGGAGCAGACGTAGTGCTGATGAATCTTCACTTCCTCCCCCTCTCTCTCTCTGACTGGGGAAATCCCCCAGCAGCCTCTCTGCTCCGGCTGAAAGTGAAACGTGAGCCAAACATAGATTTCCTGCGACCCGGCTGAACCCGTGTGGCTGCGGTCGGCGCCAGCGCCGGTTCTTCTTACCGTTGAGCAGCTTCTCGCAGCCCCACTTCCTGTTGACGTCGCTCCGCTGAGCCGCCGCCGCCGCTACGCGCTCGTCCGGCTGCTGGCCCGGCCGGGGCTTACGCTGGCCCGGGTTCTGGCCCGGGGTCTGGTTCTGGGGCCAGGCCCGCTCCAGCTTCAGCTGCGGGTCGTCGGCGGCGCCGGCCGCCGGCTTGCTGAGTCTCAGGCCCGTCAGCTCGATGCAGACCTTCAGCTTCCGGACCTCCTCGTCATCGTCGTCCTCGTCGGCGCTGGGCGGATCTGAGACCGGGAGAAAGACACGGGTCAGAACCAGAACCAGAACCAGGGTCAGATTCAGAAGAGGAGAGAGAGAAGAAGAAGTAGGGGAAACCCAAACAGACGAGAGGAAGAAAGAGAAGAGATGAAAGAAGAAAAGAGCAGCTTTGATGGGGGGGTAGACACATTGGAGCAGAACCAGAGCCAAGCGGAGACCAAGACCGGGACCAGACCAGAACTGGGACCGGGTCCAGGACCAGTCCTGGACCAATCTGGGACTAGGGCTGAACGATTTTTGAAAATAATCTAATTGCGATTTTTTTCCTCAATATTGCGATTGCGATTTAATATGCGATTATTTTCTCAAGGTCCTGTTCTCATGTATTTTTCAACTACACAAGCAATAAATCAGTCTGTTTTATAATAAACAATGCCAGATTTATTTAAAGCACAGATTACAAGATTCCTCACAGGAAACTCAGAACTTCTTCATAAATAACTCAAAAATCACAGAGAGAAAAAAAAACACCAGCAAACTAACAAATAAACCAACAAAGCTTAGTTAACAAAACGAACCAGCAATGAACAACTCGCAGCCCCGCTCTAACCTCTCCTCCTGATGAGCTGACGGGCTGCAGGTGTGGTTTAAGGCTGATTTATGGTTCAGCGTTACACCAACGCAGAGCCTACGCCGTAGGGTTAGGGTCGCGCGTCGCCGCGTAACCTACGGCGTAGGCTCTGCGTCGATTTAACGCGGAACCATAAATCTGGCTCCACAGCGCGACTCACTGTCCGCCGGCGCGCGCCCGGCTCGTACTCGGCGCGGCGCAGCTCCTCGCCGACTCCACATTTAATACATTTATAAAGCCCATATATTTATTAAGCCCCGCCTGGCCGAGCCCTAACACTGAGGCCATGGTAGATTTAGGTTACACGCAGACACGCGGCACTGTTGACTTTTTTCCCCTGCCGACAACGTGACCAGATCACGTGACTGATCAAATCGCAGCCTGTGCGGTTAGAAAATCTCTTTTTATCACATCGCGATATTATCGCAAATGCAATTAATCGTTCAGCCCTACAATACCAGTCTCGTACTAGTCCAGGACTGAGACAGAGGACCAATCCTGTACCAGTCCGGGACCAGACCCAGACCAGACTGGAACCAGGGTGTTGGTCAGACCACCGGACCCCCCTCCCCCAGAACTCACGAGGGACGGCGACTCCACTCGTCTGCTGGCGCCGCGGCGGAGGAGCGAAAGAGAGAGAGAAGAAGAAGACGGAGAGGAAACCCAAACAGACGAGAGGAAAAAAAGAGAAGAGATGAAAGAAGAAAAGAGCAGCTTTGATGGGGGGAGGAGGAGGAGGAGGAGGAGGAGGAGAGCGGCGCAGCTGAGACGGAGAGGAAGAATTCCCCCCCTCTCTCCGTCACCGCTCGCTCAAAGGCAGGATTAAACACTTCTTCTCCTCCGAAACCGCCACACAGAGCGAGACGGGAGGGGCGGGGCTTATGGGGAAAGGGGCGGGGTTTGGGAAAAGCAACCGTAACTAAGGGTAACGGGGCCTAACGACCGGGCCGACAGCTAAACGCCTGTTCAGCAGCATCTGCACTTTAATTAAACATTAATGACTACGTTTACATGCAGTCAAAATTGGGGTTATTGCTAATATTCCGGTTACTGAAACATTCGGAATATTCCGTTTACATGCGTGAGCTAACAGGGTTATCAAAACAAATTGTAAAACAAATTCATGTTCCGTTTGATGGGGATATTCCGTTTGGCGTTTACATGACCCAATATTCAAGTTTTAAAAGGAGTAACCCAGGGGTCATATTGGGGTTTTAAAAACTGGAATATGAGCAAATTCGGGTTATTCAAAGGGGTTATTGCTGTTTATATGGCCGTGCAAATTCGGATTATTGCCAATATTCGGGTTTTAAAAGGGTTATTGAGTGCAGTCATTGACTGTAACTGTGTTTTTATTATACATGTGTTGTAAATATATTTTAACGTTAAAAACAGGCTCTACTCCCGAGAACTATGGAAGCCCATTGCCGCCAGTAAAAAAAAAAAACATAAGATGAAAACTTGGCCTTAAAAATAAAAATATCCCCAAGCGAGTCATAATTATCAAAATTATGTGATTAAAAAGTCATAATTATGAGATAGAAAGTCGAAATTATGAGATAGAAAGTCATAACTGAGATGAAACGTCAAAATTACGAGATAAATCGAAATTACGAGATAAAAAGTCATAATTATGAGATAAAAAAATCTAAATTATGAGATAAATCATAATTATGAGATAGAAAGTCATAATGAGATTAAAAAGTCATAGTTAAGAGATAGAAAGTCGAAAATACGAGATAAAAAGTCAAAATTATGCGACAAGTCATAATTTTGAGATAGAAAGTCAAAATGATGAGATAAAAACTCAAAATTATGAGATAGAAAGTCGTAATTATGCGATAGAAAGTCTTAATTATGAGATAAAAAGTAAAAAATTATGAGATAAAAAGTCGGAAAAGGGGGCGGGGCTTGAGAAAAGGGGGCGGAGACAGACAGGATGGAACGAGGGATGAGCCGGAGACGGAGGAGAGGAAAGAGAGGAAGTTCGTACCGGGAGAAAGCCGGGGCCTCTTCTCGGGGCGGCCCCCCCGCCCATCATCCTCGTCCTCGTCCTCCGGGTCCTCGGGCTCCGCCTTCACCACCAGGGGGCGTTTCCTGAACCCGGGGTTCTCCTCCTCCAGGCCGGGCCCGTCCTGAGGGGGGGGGATCCTGGATCCATCCAGGCCCGGGGACGGGGGGTCCCGCTGGGCCCCGCAGCGCTGCAGCACCGGGACCCGGTTACTGGTGTAGGCCGGTCTGATACCTGAGGGGGGGGGGGTTTATTAGTATAAAACAACTCAAAACAAGGTGATTTAAAGTGATTTATATCAACATTAACCAGCAAGACACAATTAAACTGTAAATAACAAATAAAATGCTAAGAAAAGAGGTAAAATAATAAATAAAATGAAATAAAATGATAAGAAAAGGAGGTAAAATAACAAATAAAATGATAAGAAAAGAGGTCAAATAACAAATAAAATGATAAGAAAAGAGGTCAAATAACAAATAACAAATAAAATGAAATAAAATGATAAGAAAAGAGGTAAAATAACAAATAAAATGAAATAAAATGATAAGAAAAGAGGTAAAATAACAAATAAAATGAAATAAAATGATAAGAAAAGAGGTAAAATAACAAATAAAATGAAATAAAATGATAAGAAAAGAGGTAAAATAAATAAAATGAAATAAAATGATAAGAAAAGAGGTAAAATAACAAATAAAATGATAAGAAAAGAGGTCAAATAATAAATAAAATGAAATAAAATGATTAGAAATTAGGTAAAAAAAAATTAAATGATAAGAAAAGATGTAAAATAACAAATAAAATGAAATAAAATGATAAGAAAAGAGGTAAAATAATAAAAAGTTGTTAAAAAGTAAGGGCAGTAGATCCAGCAGGTACATCTCATTGTTACAATGGCAAGAATTACGTTTCTATACGGTCAAAACGTACAAAGACCGTGTCAAATACAGTATTTCCGGGGTAAAAACGGGATGAGATGTGATGGGGGGGGCAGACAGACGGAGCCGGCGAGGGAGGGGGGGCAGTTAAACACCAGCCAGCTCTTATTCTGCTTTAAAGACGAGCAGTAAAACTTTGATGGGGTAAAGAGTTTTTAATGTGACGCGAGCTGAGGCGGCGGTTCGGCCCGGTTCAGTGGGGGGGGGGTCGAGCCGGGCCAGCCGGGCCAGCGGGAACGCCCCCCCCCCCCCCACTGAACCGGCGGCGGTTCAAAACCTCCTGCTAACGTCGGCGGCTCGTCTCCTCTTCCGTATCTCCGTCCTTCGCCGTGGCGACCGCACCACGCCCTTCGCACACAGAGCGTGACTCTACCCCCCCCCCCCCCCCTCTCCGCCCTCCTGCCCCCCCCCCCCCCCCCCCACGCCCTTCTCACACAGAGCGTGACTCTAACCCCCCCCACCCCGCCTAACCCCCCCCTTCCCTCGCCGTCTCCCTCCACGCCATAATTAGCCTCACACGTCAACCGCGGCCTCGCTCCAATACACAGCCGGGCTCCCGGCCAACGTTCCCCCCCCTTTCCCTCCCTCCCTCCGCCCCCCCCGGCTCCTCTTTCCGTTGCGCTCTCCCATCCGCCCCCCCCCCCCCCCTCTTCCACTCACGCAATCTCCTCTTCCCTCCCTCCCTTCCCTCCCTCCCTCGTCTCTCTGCGCAGATAAGCACAAAAGGCTTCTTGAAAATAAAACTCCCCCTCGCCGTCTCCCTCATCGGCCTGTGTGCGTGTGCATGTGCGTGTATGTGTGTGTATGTGTGTGCATGTGCGTGTCAGTGTGTGTGTGTGTGTGTGTGTGTGTGTGTGTGTGTGCGGAATAGCGTCCTTTTTCCTGTATTTTTGACAGTGACCCCGGTCTTGCCTCAGCGGTTGCTGCAAGCGCACGTGAGTGTGTTTGCACACCTATTGTTTGTGCGTCCCTTTCCCGAGCGCTAGTGCGTGTATTTTTGTGTGTGTGTGTTAATGTGTGTGTGCTTGTGTGCGTGAGTGTGTGTGTGTCGGCTCACCCTCCCTCTCCGGCTGCCTGGTGCCGTGTTGGCAGAGCTCCAGCGTTTGCTCTCTGCGCTGGCCGTCGGCCAGCTCCCGTCCTGCTGCTGCCGCCGAGGCTGCAGACACACACACCACGCCGCCGCCGCTAACGCCGCCACCGCCGCTCTCCTTCTCCTTCAGCTCCAGCTCCGAGAACCGCATCATCGCCCGCTGTGCACGCACACACACACACACGCACGCACACACACACACGCACACACAAACACACAAAAATGCAGAGAGAGAAGCCATGAAACCACTCATCATCTCCCCACGACACGCACGCACACACACATAGTCACAAACACACCTCTCTAATCCTCAATCTGCCCTCAACAGCTACAGAAGCAAAAAAATTGCACCAGGAATCACATTGTCTTAAAATACAAGACAATGACAAGAGAAATTAAACTCACACACACACACATTTACGCGCACACACACACACACGCACACACACACAGTCACACGCACACGCAGGACAAAGGTTGAGACAGAAATCACAGGCAATGGCATCAAGACAGGTTAGACTACGGCAGCCACGGCGAGTCCATGCGCTCTGGGCCTTAAATCCTGAACTTCTCCCTTCCTGGAATATAAACAAAGCTAAGAAACATATACATCTAGGCCCTGAGGCAGAGACAGGAGATGGGGGGGGGGGACAGGGAGGGGAAACAGGGGGGGAGAAGGAGTGTGCAGCGACAGAATACACAAGGAGACAGAGCCCGTCACGGGCAGATGTGATAAGAAATGTAAAGAACTGACCTCCCAGTTAGCTGCAGGTTGGCTTATATTACTCCCCTCTCGTGATATGACTTCCATCTAAGCAATTAGAACGGGGGGGAGGGGGGGCTCAATATCTCTTTCCAGCATGTCATCTTTTACTTTTTTTTTTGTAAATATGAATGTAATGTTTCTGCACGTTTTTTTTTCTTGACACACAAAAGGCAACCACAATCCCACAAAATGACAACAATCAAATTAAAAGTGACTGGGCGGGTCAAGCGGCGCCGCAGCGAAGCCATCGGGTCCGGGGCCGGGAGGGGGCGGGGCTTAGCTTTAGCTTTATTATTATTATTAATGATGATGTAGGTGTAGGTGAAGGGTTTGGTTGGAGCGGCCCAGACCGGTCCAGGCCCGCCGGCGTCCGATGGCTTCGCTGCAGCCGCGCTGCGTTGACGAGCGACACAAAAGACAAAAACCACATTTTTTCTGCAGTGAATTCACAACATAGACAAGACATGTGCAACTCGTTAAGGACTCGTTAGAGACTCGACCCTACGGAAGAGTGTTAGGGCCATGCAGGAGGAAAGATATTTGAGACGGGAAGATTTTATTTTATATTGTGCACTTTGAGAAAAAAGTCAAAATGTTGAGATTAATGTTGAAATACAATTTCAAGAATAAAGTCAAAATTTCGCCTTTTTTCTCTCAACATTTCAACTTTATTCACGAAATTTTGACTTTGACATTTCGACTTTTTTCCCGACATTTCGACTTCATTCACAAAATTTTGACCACTTTCAAAATTGTACTTCAACATTAATCTCGAAATTTTGAGTTTTTTCTTGACATTTACACTTTTTTCTCGACAATTCAACTTTATTCACAAAATTGACTTTTCTCGAAATTGTACTTCAAAATTAATCTTGAAATTTCGACTTTTTCTCGACATTTCGACTTCATTCATGAAAATTTTGACTTTTTTCTCGACATTTCGACCTTATTCATGAAAATTTTGACTTTTTTCTCGACATTTCGACTTTATTCATGAAAATTTTGACTTTTTTCTCGACATTTCAACTTTATTCATGAAAATTTTGACTTTTTTCTCGACATTTCAACTTTATTCATGAAAATTTTGACTTTTTTCTCGACATTTCGACTTTATTCATGAAAATTCTGACTTTTTTCTCGACATTTCGACTTTATTCATGAAAATTTTGACTTTTTTCTCGACATTTCGACTTTATTCATGAAAATTCTGACTTTTTTCTCGACATTTCGACTTTATTCATGAAAATTCTGACTTTTTTCTCGACATTTCGACTTTATTCATGAAAATTCTGACTTTTTTCTCGACATTTCGACTTCATTCATGAAAATTTTGACTTTTTTCTCGACATTTCGACTTCATTCATGAAAATTTTGACTTTTTTCTTGACATTTCCACTTTTTTCTCGAAGTCCATAAAATATTATTTTTATTTTTCTCCTGCCTGGCCCTAATACTCTTCAGCCTCGGAGCCGGCGGGTAATTTCTAGTGGAGAACCCTGGAGATAAACAGCTGAGCAGGAACGAAACAAGCAGCCTAGTGACTGGCTGTGTGTGAGTGACGCGTGATGAGTGTGTGTGTGAGTGACGCGTGATGAGTGTGTGTGTGAGTGACGCGTGATGAGTGTGTGTGAGTGACGCGTGATGAGTGTGTGTGTGAGTGACGCGTGATGAGTGTGTGTGTGTGTGACGCGTGATGAGTGTGTGTGGGGGGAAGAGGGGGGGCTGCTGCTAATGGAGGTCATGTGATGCGTGTTAGGAGACGAGGACTTTAAGCCAATGAAGCGTGGAGAATTGACCTTGGATGGCGACCAGGCGGGAGCAGGGACGAGGAGGGAGGGGGGAACGCGGGAAGCCCTTAGAGGAACCCCGAAAAGGGCAGCTGTCGGTTCTACGCCCTGCTCTGCCCCCCGACCTCGGGGGTTAAGCGTAGCCGGAGGCCGCGGCTCGCCGCTCTGCAGCCCCGTCAGCGCTAACGCAGGCGCCGGGCCCCGGGGGGGTCCCAGAGGACACACACACACACACACACACACACACACACACACACACACACACACACACACACACACACACACACACACACACACACACACACACACACACACACACACACACACACACACACACACACACACACACACACACACACACACACACACACACACACACACACACACACACGACCTTTACAACGGCTAATCAACATACAGCGGTGGCGGTCCTGGTTAACCTTTGAACCTGCCACCTCTGACCGGGTCGGGTCGGCGCTACGCCGCCGTTACTACGGTTACAAGCATCAATAACCCTCTTCTAACCGGAATATTAGCAATAACCGCCATGTAAACACCAATAACCCCTTTGAATATCCGGAATTTGCTCATATTCCGGTTTTTAAAACCTGAATATTTGGTCATGTTTAGCCTAACGGAATATCCCCATCAAAAGGAACATGAATCTGTTTTCTGCACATGTTCTGTTCACAAGGAATCCTGGTCTTTTGAGTCCAGGAAGTTCTTCTAAACACAGAGAAACCAAGACCAGGAGGAGAATAATCACTTCATAAATGTAATGAAGGATATGAACATTTCTGCATTTGTAGACGGTAGAAAGTACCGGGATAGAAGATTTACAAGAAGGTGAGAGAAAAGTAGCGCAAAGCAGCATTTGTTTTGGATTTTGAAGCGGAAATGACGGGAATTGCGTCATGACGTTGGTTTGATCCAGATATCCGAAATGATTAATCACCATGTAAACAGGGATAAATAACCCTGTTTGCTCACCCATGGAAACACATTATTCCCAATTTTTCAGTAACTGGAATATTGGCCACGGTTACATGACGTTTTTTAAGTCGGAATTAATTATTCCAAATTAAATTATTCAGAATTAAACTATTTCCCTTCAAGTTTACATGGAAATAGTAATTCTGAATTGAGGTTTCATGGAAAACACGTTTGATGGTCTTTCTCCAATTAATCTTAAAGTCTGGGGATTGGGAAGGTTCTGATTGGATAGGGGGCGGACCGGAAGTTAAACTACCGGAAATTACGTCTACTGGAAGAAAAACAAACAATTTTGATGTTTCCTGTTTCCATGTGTTCTTTTAATGATTTCTATTTATTAAATAAATGGTCTCTGCTCTTGACCAGCGTTTACTGCTGCTGCATCTTGAAACTTTGTTTGGAAAACCAGCCCAGCGTGGAATATAATCGTCATGGAGACAGACGGGTGAGGGAACGAGCAGAAAAAAAGACCGGAATTAATTTAAAGAGGAATGAGTGGATATATTTTTTTTTCTTTCTCTCTTTTTTTCTTTTTAAATTTTCTTTTTTTTCTTTTTATCTATTTTCTTTATTTATTTTTTCTTTTTTTAATTTAATTTTCTTTTTTTATTTATTTATGTTGTATTTATTTTTGTTTATTTTTTATTTTTTTATTTTCTTTGAATGAGTGTAGACATGATCTGGAATTATTCTATTCGGATTTAAAATCAGAATAAACCAGCCACTTCGGAATTAAGTTTAGTTCGGGAATGGCCATTTTCATTCGGAATTAGGTATTTATATGGTCATTTTTACTAATTTTAAATCTGATTTAATTTTAATTCTGAATTAAAGAGGAATTAAACATGTAAACGCTCTCATTGACCTTGACCTGAACTTTGACATGTAAACGTAAACGTATCCGAGAGTCGGCGTCGGGTCATGCTGACGTCATGCAGGTTCTGCAGCCGGGGGGTTAAACGCCCTCGGAGGTCGGTTGCTATGGTTACACGTGTATGTCTGAGTGTGTTTGTGGGACGGTTCTGATGGTTGTCATGGAAACAACGGCGGCGTGGGGGGGGCGGGACTTACCTGCAGCGCTCGCTGCTCGCGGCTCAGCTGGCTGGAGTCGGCGTACAGCTCGGTGGTCACGCACTTGAAGCGGTCGCCCACGAAGCCGGAGGAGTTGGCGATGCGCTTGGCGAGGCTGGACCTGCGGGCCCCGCGGGCCGACAGGGGCCCCCCCTCGTCGTCCTCCTCGCCCTGGGACTCGCCCAGGTCCACGATGCTGTCCTCGCGCTCAGACTCGTGCTTGCAGAGCGTCTCCGGGTCCTCCGGGTCGTCCGCCGGCCCCCCTGTGGCGCCGCCCTGGTGGTGGTGGTGGTGGTGCGGGGGCCGCGGGGCCACCGGGGGCCGGTCCTTGCCGGCGCTGCGCTCCCCGGAGGTCCGGGCGCAGCGCAGCGTGCTCTGGTCCTCGGGACCCGAGCTCTGCTCGTCCGAGCTGTCGTCGCCGTCGGAGACCGGCCCCGGGGACGACGGGGGCGACCCCGGCCTGTCCCGGGGGGGAGTCCGGTCCACCGCCGTCAGCTCTGGCGGCCTGTCGTGGTGCGGGGGCCTCAGCGGCGGCGGGTACGGGTGGTTCTGGGGGTCGTGCTCGGCCTTGGCCGGGTTGCCGTGGGCGGCGCCGGCCTCTGCGGGGGGGTGGCGGTGCCCCGGGGGGGCGGGGTCCACGTCCGTGTCGGAGTGAACCAGGTCGATGCAGACGATGGAGGAGGCGGAGCTTCTGCTGTGGCTCTGTCCCTGTGGCCCCGCCTCCCCAGAATCCTGGGGCTTGTCCGGGACCCGGGCCTTGTCCTTGGCGTCGGGCAGCGCGTGCATCAGCGGGTGGGCCATCTCCTGCGAGTTGTAGGTGAGGTAGTCCTGCCCGCCCGGGCCGGGGGGCAGGTTGTGGTAGGAGAGCGGGTGCTTGGCCCCCAGGTGGGGCGGGTACAGGCCGGTGCTGCCCAGCAGCGCCGGGTGGGGGCGCGACATGGGCACCGGGTGCAGCGCCATGCCGTCGGGGAGCGGGTAGTGCAGGTAGCGGCTGGCGTAGGCCAGGCTGTGGTTCAGGTACGCCTCGCTCTGGGACAGGTACAGGTGGCCGGGGGCGTGGCCGGGGGCGTGGCCGTTCTCCAGGCACGGCCGCTTGTACGACGACACGTCCGGGGCGGCGTCGGCCCGCTTGGGCACCTCCCGGTGGTGCTCCGGCGGCGTGGGGCTGTGTTTGACCCAGTCGGAGCCGGGTTTGGGGGACAGGCCCCTGGTGCCCCCCAGGGAGGAGCCCGAGTGCTGGCTGGGGGCGTCGCCGCCGTGGCTGGCCTCGCCGATGCGCGGGCAGGACGAGCTGCGCTGCTGGTGCAGAACCCGCTCCAGGTCCTTGTTCTTGATGACGGAGGGCGACGAGCCCTTGGGCTTGGGG
The DNA here is from genome assembly GCF_033807715.1 of Cololabis saira. NCBI lineage: Eukaryota > Metazoa > Chordata > Actinopteri > Beloniformes > Belonidae > Cololabis > Cololabis saira. The sequence continues at coordinate 45,074,983 of NC_084592.1, read as the reverse complement.
TCGGCGCCGGGCCGCGGCGAGGGCGGGGGCCCGGCGGCGTGCTGCGAGGGGGACGGGCTCGGCACGACCCAGGACGAGTGTAAAGTGCTGATCATCTCGGGCCTCTCCGAGGCCTTGGAGGAAGTGCTGCTGACGGCGGGGTGGGGGTGCGGGTGCGGCGGGGGCGACAGGGACCGGTTCTCCTTCGGGTCCCGGCTGCCGGGGAGTCCGTATCGGGGGCCCGGCGCCAGGTTCTCCATCTGGAACCCGTTGGCCGGCGGCGGCCCCCCCGAACTCCAGCATCCTGCCGGACAAGTCCAGCGGCGTCTCCGCCGAGTCTTTGGCCCCCTTCGGTGGGGGGGACCTGCTGCGGCCCTTTTCGGCCCCCCCGTCCCGGGACCGGGGCTTGGGGGGGGCGGGCCGGGCCGGGGAGGCCTGCTCCGACGCCATGCTGCTCACGGAGAAGGGGTGGGGGAGGGACGAGGCCTCGGACACGGAGGGGGCGGCGGGCTGGCCGATCCGCGCCACCGGCCTCTGCAGGTCCAGGGCCTTGTCCAGCTGGGGGGGCCCCGGGGGGGGCAGGCTGTTACCGCCCGTGCCGTTGCTGTTGCCCTTCCTGGAGGGGGGCCGGCTGGACCGGCTGGTCCTGCTCGGGGACCGGTCCCGGTCCAGCGGGGCCGGGTGGTGCTGCGGGTGCGGGGGCGGCGGCTGGTGCAGCTGCTGTGCAAACGGAGAGGCCCCCACCGGGGCCACCGTGACGGCGGGGATTCTCATGGGCGGGGCCACCATGGGCGGCGGCGCGTAGGGCGACATGTAGTAGAGCCGCTCGGCGGCGGAGACGGCGGCCGCGGCGGCGGCGGCGTTAGCGCCCTGCGCGGCGCACAGGGGCGGGTAGGGCAGGTGCTGCGGCAGGTACGGGTGCGGCTGCCCCAGCAGCGACGCCTTGTACATGTTCAGCGCCGCGTACTTGGACGAGTCCATGAAGGGGTACATGCCGGCGTCGGGGTACGGGCTCAGCCACGGCATCCGCAGGTAGCCGCCGCCGGCGCCGGCCAGGCCCAGCTCCGACGCCTTGTCCCGGCGCTCCAGGCCCAGCTCGCCGCCCGGCACCAGCACGGGCTTGTGCAGGCCCGGGTGCGCCCCCTTGTAGAGCCCCACGTAGCCGTTGGAGGCCTTGTGTCCGTCCAGGCCGTCGGGCTTGTAGATGAGTTCCGGGAGGCCGTCCCGGCCGTAGCCCAGCGGCAGGCCCGGCCCGTCGCGGCTCTTGTCGGCCGGCAGCGCCCGGATCCCCGGGTACACCACGCCCCCGTGGAGCCGGAGCCCGTCGTGGAGCAGCGCGCCGCGGTCCAGGCCCATCGCCGCCAGGGGCGTCAGCCTCGCATCCACCTGCAGCGGCAGAGAGAACCTCATGAGTGAAAATTACAACTTAAATGTAAATGTTTCACTTGAAGACAATCAATGTGTATATAAACTGAACATATTTAAAATAAATACACATGCTTCAATTCCCTTTTGTGTTTATTTAGGCTCTATATAGGAATTACATAGGAATGTCCACAACATTTTAGCACTGTTTAGAACTGTCAGATTTCCCGTATTTTTAAATCCAAAACTGAGAAAAGATATTTTTGCCAAAAAAGCGAAGAATTTGTGTAAATATCTCTAAAAATGGGAAACTGAAGTTACTTTCCTAAAGAGGAGCAGGACGTTACTGTTACGCGTTCTGAAAGATTTGTAACTGAGATTTTAATGTCTCTGACGGGGAAGAACGATGTCCGTCAGCAGCACCAGGGCGGCTAAAGTGAAGGCCAGAGCCTCATGAGTCAAAATGACAACTTTAAGAAAATGTAAATCTTTCACTTGAAGGCAACCAATGTGTATATAAACTGAAAATATTTAAAATAAATACATGCGCTTCAATTCCCTTTTGTGTTTATTTAGGCTCTATATAGGAATCACATACATAGGAATGTCCACAGCATTTCAGTGTCAACAAAAGGTAGAACTATCAGATTCTGAGCACATAATTGTAGTTTGTAAGTGATTGACAGGTAGTTATTTTAGATTTCTTGTAAACCTGTCTTAAAATGGAAGATACTGGAGCTGGTTGGACTGGTGGGACAGAAAATGTCCCGTATTTTTAAATCCAAAACTGAGAGAAGATATTTCTGCCAAAAAAGCGAAGAATTTGTGTAAATATCTCTAAAAATGGGAAACTGAAGTCACTTTCCTAAAGAGGAGCAGGACGTTACTGTTACGCGTTCTGAAAGATTCATAACTGAGATTTTAATGTCTCTGACGGGGAAGAACGATGTCCGTCAGCAGCGCCAGGGCAGCTAAAGTGAAGGCCAGAGCCTCATGAGTTTAAGAAAATGTAAATCTTTCACTTGAAGACAATCAATGCGTATATAAACTGAAAATATTTAAAATAAATAAACGTGCTTTTGTGTTTATTTAGGCTCTATTATAGGAATCACATACACAGGAATGTCCACAGCATTTCAGTGTCAACAAAAGTCGGCCTGTCAGATTCTGAGCCCATTGTAGTTTGTAAGTGATTGACAGGTAGTTATTTTAGATTTCTTGTAAATCTGTCTTAAAATGTAAGATACTCGACCTGGTTGGGCTGGTGGGACAGAAACTTTCCTGTATTTTTAAATCCAAAACTTGACAGGTAGCCTATGTTTAGGTCACGTGATGAAGGAAGAAGCACATCACGTGGTTTTTATCCAACATCGTTGGTATTTAAGAGCTAAACGCATAGGTGTATAATCCAGGTGTCATAAAGTAAAAATCCTGTCCAGCAGTTGTTGCAACCATCACTAAAGCAGCTCCTCTGCAGGTAAATGGTTGTTAGTGAAAACACCTGTTTTAAATGTACTGGCTGATCCACAATGAGCAAATATCAGCTTAATGTAAAGAAAATTATTTGACTAATACTTTGAGACTGACCCCATTTCAAAATTGGTCTTAATTTAAGATTGATTCAAAACTATTTTTTGATTTTGTACAAAAAAACAACATTAAAGCACAATCCAGGTGCCATAAAATAAAAACGCTGCCATGTTTCTGGATCAGCCTGTAGATTTAGAACAGGCTTTTCACTAACGAGTGTAAAGAGCACTTGCCATGTTTGCTGTGACGTGGGTTCCTTGTCTTAGTTCCAGGTTCGTTTCTGCCTCAGCATCGACATCACGAACAGATGTTGCCCTGCGGAGACGAGCAAGCGGTTAGCAGCTCTCACACACACGCACACACACTTATACACACACGCACACACACATGTACACACACTTATACACACACACACTCACAATAGCGGCGCTGCCGTCCCGCTGCCACAACACCAAATTGTCAGTCTCAGAAAGAGCCGGAGACACCGAGACAGAGGCCTCTGTAATTGCGGGCTGAGCAGCAGCCGGGGCCGCTGGGAGCCGTCGGGAGCCGCCGCGGATCAACACGCGACTCTTTGTTGCGCAGAAATTAAACGCAGCGCGGAGGGAGACGTGTGTAAATGAAGACTGCAGGGTGGGAACACAAAGAGGGCCAACACAATGCTGCTGTCCGTTTAAATGCTGCTGTGGCCCCCCCCAGCGGGCCCCCCCACCACATCCACCCCATCCCCCCCGAGCCTGGTCGGGCCACGTCGACTCGGTCACGTTTCCCTCTCACACTGGCTCTCTGTGGCCTCCGTGACCCGCTCCGCTCCGCGGCCGAGGCCGGAGCAGGGGGGGATTACGCACCGCAGCGCTCCGGTGGGGGCCGTTTACCCCCCACAGACACTCTGGCACAACGGAGAGCGTTTCAACAATCAAACACAGTTTGGAAATATATATAAAATCCTTTTTTTAAAGAAAAGGACAAAATGTAAAATATAGCCTACTCAGTTTTTTGCGTCATGAAAAAGGTTCCATGAGGTGTAAAATTTCATCAAAAGCAGTTATTTATGATTAAATTCAACAATAAACTACTAAACAGTCACTGATGTATTCAAATATATAAAAGTCTGAAAACAACTTGAGAGAATATTTCCACAGACGTGTTTCTGTTCATCCAAAAGCCGCCTCGGCCGGAGCGGGATTACGCACCAGAGCGCCCCGGTGGGGGCCGTTTACCCCCCACCGACACTCACACGGAGGGAAGAGACACTGGAGAGCGTTTTAACAATCAAACCCAGTTAGAAAATAGCCTATATATAAAATCCTTTAAAAGAAAAAAAAGGACACAATGTAAAATATTCTCAATTTGCGTCATGGAAAAAGGTTCCATGAGGTGTAAAAATTCATCAAAAGCAGTTATTTACGATTAAATTCAACAATAAGCTGCTAAACAGTCACTGATGAATTCAAACATATAAAGTCTGAAAACAACTTGAGAGAATATTTCCAAAGACGTGTTTCTTTTCATCCAGCGGCCGCCTCGGCCGGAGCAGGGGGGGGATTACGCACGACAGCGCTCCGGTGGGGGCCGTTTACCCCCCACCGACACTCACACGGAGGGAAGAGACACCGGAGAGCGTTTTAACAATCAAACCCAGTTTGAAAATATATATGAAATCCTTTAAAAGAAAGAAAAAAAAAGGACAAAATGTAAAATATTCTCAAAAAGTCATTTTTTTGCGTCATGAAAAAGGTTCCATGAGGTGTAAAATTCATCAAAAGCAGTTATTTACGATTAAATTCAACAATACGCTACTAAAGAGTCACTGATGAATTCAAACATATAAAAAGTCTGAAAACAACTTGAGAGAATATTTCCACAGACGTGTTTCTGTTCATCCAGCGGCCGCCGGCTCCTCGGGAGCGGCAGCTTCGCTTGCGCAACTCCGAGCCAGATGACACAATTTCCACAAAGAAGAGAAAAAAAAAACAGGTGGGTTAGAAGAAGAAGAAAAAGAAAAAAAGAGAAGAAAAAAAACCCGACAAACCACAGAAATGTGTTTTCCATAAATCTGCTGCTGCGATAAAACAGAGATATGGGTGGATATTTACGGCCCGCGGGGTCAAGGGTCAGCCGCGGCGGCGGGAGTGGTTCGGCCTGATTACAGCCCGGAACCCTGGACCTGGACCCGGGCTCGGGCTCGGGCTCGGCTTCGGGGGAGTAATGAAAGCGGGGACTTGGCTGGTCATTAGTGCGGACGCTTTTTACAAGACAGGCCTGTTAGAGGAGTCAGCGGGGAGCGGGGGCGCGCAGCGGCGCGGCGGCGCGCTCCTGGCTCCTCCATCACCGCGCACAGACGCCTGGCTGCCGCCTGCTTTTACTGTCGTGACCCGGGGCTCATAAATCAGCCTGCCGAGGCCCAGCACGGCCCCCGCTCGGCCCCCGCTCGGCCTCCCCCACCCCCAGCCCGCGGGACGGGCCCTCCGCTCCCTCCGCTCGCTGCAACATCCGCATCTGGCGGAACCGAGACGGCGCGTCAGGGCGCGCCGGAGCGCGTCATGCGGGGCCACGTGTGCGCTTCACGCCCCGAGGTCACGCACGGCACGGAAACCCCGCCGCTCCCAGAGCTGCAGTCACACGCATGAGCGGGCTGGCGGGGCTGACGGGCCTGGCGGGGACGCGCATGCAGGCGCTGGCGTGTGAGCAGGACGGTTTCTGAAAGCAGAAAACCTCAGCCTCCACCTTGATTTGGCAGCGGTGGAAGACAGAAGGGGAAGTACTCAGAGAGGAAACGAGCCGCTCAGCGGCAACTAGAAACATTTTTGTCTCGTCACATTAGATTTTTTACTTCACAGCCTTTTCCTGCAGCTCCGTCCCGACATGCAGCTGGATTTCAGGTCACGACGACGAGAAAACAGAACCAGAACCAGGCAGGAAGGAGGAGGCTCAGGCCAAGGTCACCACCAAGTACAAGTACACACAAGTACTAATACTGATGAATATATATACACCCACACACGATCAAGTACAAGTACACCCCAGTACTAATACTAATGAATATATATATATATATATATATATATATATATATATATATATATATACACCCACACACGACCAAGTACAAGTACACCCCAGTACTAATACTAATGAATATATATATATATATATATATATATATATATATATATACACACACCCACACACGACCAAGTACAAGTACACCCCAGTACTAATACTAATGAATGAATGAATATACACACGACCAAGTACATCCAGCTACAAATACTAATGAATTACTGAATGAATATAATATATATATATGACCAAGTACACCCCAGTACTAATACTAATGAATATATATATACACCCACACACAATCAAGTACAGCCATTGCCAAGTACTAATACTAATGAATGAATGAATATAATATACACACGACCAAGTACAAGTACATACAAGTACTAATACTAATGAATACACCCACACACCACCAAGTACAAGTACACCCCAGTACTAATACTGATGAATGACTGAATATACACACGACCAAGTACATCCAACTGCAAATATTAATGAATGAATATAATATATATACGACCAAGTACAAATATATATATATATATATATATATATATATATATATATATATATATATCTATCTCCACTTTGGCTGGAGTTTTCAGAAATGATGGTTTTTGGAGACTTTGAGCTCCGTTTTCGTGTAAACGAACGGCCAAAACGCATGAAAACACCACCTACATGTAGACGGGGCATTAGTTTAAGGAGCTGCCTTTGATTGACAGGCGATGGGCGTGTTCGCGTCGGCTTCTTGAGCAACATCGCTGCCTCTCGTACGAAGAAAAAACAGGGCTCAAAACCGCTCTTCAGAAACCAATGGGCACTTTAACGCTTCGTCGATTGTTTTCTCTGGACAGAAGTTAAATTAATCTCAGTGCTGCAGAAAATAACCTACACTGCCACCTAGTGTCCGGGAGTGCAATTACAGAGCGACAAAAGCTACGGGAACAGAGGCTAGTTGTTTATTTTTAAAATCACGCTTTACTTTCTTAAACATCTTAGTCGATTCTCACGTTAACTGGAGCTCTGGGAGCTAATTTCATCATCGTCAGTGCGACACAGGGGTGTAAATATTTTGTTTCAGATATTGTTATTAGCGCACAGTGTCGTACCATTACATATTTACATTAAACAGGTTGTAAAAGGATGCGATTTGTCCAAAACTACTTTGTTTAGGACTTTTTTTTTTTCTGTTTCTAAAGACAAAAGAACGAAAACAGCGCTCCAAACAACCAAATCTACCCTCAAATAAAATGGAAAATTATATTTAAACATAAAAAACTCCTTAGCGGTGCTTTAAGAGGTGACTAAACTCCACCTGTTACAGGTTGGCCTGAAGCTGCACATGAAACAGGATGTCGGTGACGTGCAAGTCACAAAAAAAGGAGAATCTAGCGTCAATGGCATTTTCAGTCGCAGCTGGTGTTTCACACGTATAGAGACTTTTGAAATCTACCTGGTGAAGATTAGAGGAACCTTGTGGTTCGGTTTCAACCACATGAACAGTTCAATAAAATCATTCTGCTCATGAATAACTGCCAGGTATGTTCCAGCCTTTCAAGTTAAACACACGCAAAGGTGGGACAAACATAAAAATAAGAGAAAAATAAAATAAAGTCTGATTTCTTACCTTAAAAAGGTAAACAATATTTACTTTAAAATCTTATGTCAAGGGGTTCCACACAACTGAATTAAATAACTTTTTACTTATCCATGTCAGTATCTTCATTTTTGTTCTTTTTAGTATTTTCACCTGTATCATATTTTTTATTGTATATTTTGGATTTTGGAGGTTGGAAGAGCTCAGATTTTCTTATATTCTGGCACTTTAAAACCAACATGTTGTAAATTTTTTCTTCTAATATTATTTGTTCTTTTGTATTGCACCAATCACCACAACAAATTCCTTGTGTGCGTTAAACTACTTGGCAATAAACTTCTTTCCGATTCTGATTCTGAGTTGGAACCATTTCCAGTCCTTAAAAGAGGCTTAAATCTTATATTAATACAGTTCCATACGCATGTATTTCCTGATTTTGAGGCTCTTCTAACATCTCCAGCCTGCAGGCGGTGACGTGCACACCGGGTTGCCCAACAGTGCTGCCCTAAATCCGGCGTTTGGAGATTTTTCTGGGACATAATACGGCAGTAAAGTCCAATTTCTTCCCTTAAAAACGGTAAACAATATTTACTTTACAATCTTATGTCAAGGGGTTCCACACAACTGAATTCAATAACTTTTTACTTATCCGTCTCAGTATCTTCATTTTTTTTTTCTTTTTAGTATTTTTCACCTGTATAATATTTTTTATTGCATATTTTGGATTTTGGAGGTTGGAAGAGCTCAGATTTTCTGATGTTCTGGGACTTTAAAACCGTGTATTCTTTTGTATAAATCTTTTGTATTGCACCAATCACCACAACAAATCCCTTGTGTGCAATAAACTTCTTTCTGATTCTGAGTTGGAACCATTTCCAGTCCTTAAAAGAGGCCTAAATCTTATATTTTTACAGTTTTTACGCATGTATTTCCTGATTTTGAGTCTAACATCTCCAGCCTGCAGGCGGTGACGTGCAACGCTGGGTTGCCCAACAGTGCTGCCCTAAATCCAGCGTTTGGAGGATTTTCTGGGACATAATACGGCAGGACTGAGTGGAAGGACGCGGAGGGAGAGAGGCAGGACGCAGGAAAGGAGTAAAAGGCAGCCTGCTGCTGCTGACGCCCATCCCCGTAGCTAAGAATAGTTTGCGCAACAAACAACTCCCGACGGCCGTCCAATCCATCACCCTGATCGGTGGCAGCAGCAGCAGCACCGGCAGCGGGGGGGTGGATGATGGGGTGGATGATGGGGGGGTGTGGGTGGAGGGGTGGATGGGGATGGATGGGGGGGGAGAGAGGGGGCGCAGACCGCTGCGCGCAGCTCCGACTCGCACCATTAAGCAGAAAACCGCCAGCGCTGTGTGTTTTTTTTTTTTCAATTATATTTTTATTTGTTTTTAGCATTTTAAAGACATACAGGACAAAAACAACAAAGCAAAATCAAGACAATAAGAATTAAAAAAAAAAAAAAAAAAGAAATGGTTACCCAAAGTAAAAGGACAACTTGTAAATCAAATACATAAATAATCAAATCAAATAAACCATGGTCATAGTGCATATGTGTCTCTTTATGTACACAGAATCCTGGCATGGCCAGCCATGCCGGATGAATGTCAGAGGTCCATGAGCGGTTGCCATATTCTGAGAAAAACATCTCCCTTATTTTTTAGAGTGTAGGTGCGTTGTTCCAAACGCAAAGTGTCATTCAAGGTTTGTTTAAACAGGTTAAATGTAGGGGGTTTGTGCTGGTTCCAGTTGAGTAGGATGCATTTCTTTGCTATGTAGGATATCATAGCAATCCTCTTCGTGTGTGTGGGGTCCAGTGTCTTGTCCAGTTCTGTACCAAAAAGGTAACGTATTGGTGTACAGTCTAGAGGGGTCTGTACAACCTTGACAGTTAAGTCATGCACAGCTTCCCAAAAGTGCTGTAATTTTCTGCATTCCCAAAAGATGTGCATAGTTGACCCTATGCATGCTTTGCAGCGATGACATCTAGGGGATGAGTTAGGAAACATCTTACTTAGACGGAGTGGCGTAAAGTACATCCTGTGCATAAATTTATAATTCTGTTCAATTATCTTGTTACAAGACAGTGAAATAAAGACATTCCGACACATACTATCCCACTGATCCTCACTGAGGTCACATCCCAAGTCCTTTTGCCAGATATTTTTGAGTGAGGTCAGAGAAGAGCTATGATGGTCTAACAGAACACTGTAAATCACAGAAATTTTACCCTTTAATGATTTGGAGTTCACCAAGATCTCCTCTAGGTCTGTTAACCCCAAAGATAGTCGACCCTCCCCTTTCAGAGTGGTAATTAAGTGGCGTAATTGCAAATATTTATAAAAATCTTGTTTCGGGATTTCAAATTCTGATCTTAAATCTGGAAAGGATTTGAGTGTGCTTTTGGTGAACAGGTGTCGGAACTGATATATACCATTCTCCTTCCACTTTGCAAACAGGGATTTTCCAATCAATGGTGGCAGATCTGGGTTTAACGATAAAGGGGCAAGCCCAGAGATTCTGTCTGAGACTCCACAGAACTTTTTCACATCTTGCCACGCCCTAAGAGTGTTACAAACTACATAGGTTCTTGTTACCAGGTTTAGCGTGTTTATATCGTTGATAAATGGTAGCGAGGTTATGGGTGTAGGGAGACAGAGTTCTTCTTCTATATCAATCCAGTGAGCATTATCACGTTTTTGTACCCAACCAATCAGGCCCTTCGTCTGGGCAGCCCAGTAGTACATCTGAAAATCTGGCAGTCCCAGCCCACCCTTTTCTCTGGACTTTGTTAGAGTTTTAAAAGCTATCCTAGGAGAAGAGTTTTTCCAGATAAAAGAGGTCAGCATTTTATTTATGGACTTAAAGAACGATTTATTTAAATAGCAGGGCAGTGACTGAAATAAATAGCTGAAACGTGGTAATATGTTCATTTTAATTACATTAATTCGCCCGAGAAATGAAATGGGGAGCATATTCCAATGTTCTAACTCGTCCTTAATCTTTTTAAGTAATGGGACAAAATTTACCTGATAAAGATCTTTGAGTTTGGGAGGTACATTTATACCGAGATATTTAAAGCCATTCTGAGCCCAGGTGAAAGGTGAGACGGTCTTGAGTTTGTGAGAGACTGGGGAGTTCAATAGTAAAGCGTTGGATTTTGTCAGATTTATTTTATAGCCTGATATCATTCCAAATTTGGTGATGAGGTCTAACACGGCTGGGATCGATCTCTCCGGCTTGGTCAGGTATAAGATTATATCATCAGCATACAGTGAAATTATATTATTTGTTTTCCCAATATCAATCCCGATAATCTTTTCACTGGCCCGTACGGCTTCTGCTAGTGGTTCAATCGCCATGTTGAATAAAAACGGGGATAGAGGGCATCCCTGCCGACAGCCTCTGTATAAACCGAATTTTTCAGTGAGGGTGCCGTTAATACATATTTGAGCTTGCGGGTTGCTATACATAGCCCTAATCCACCCAATGCACTTCTCACCTAGATTAAATTTCTCCAGGACGGCAAATAGATATGACCACTCGACCCTATCAAACGCTTTTTCCGCATCAAGTGATACCAGTAGGGTTGGTTTGTTGTATAGGGCCGAGTGGTCAATCACATTAAGTAACCTCCGAATATTGTCAGAGGCGTAGCGTGCCTTCACGAAGCCAGATTGGTCAGCCTTGATGATTTTGGGTAAGAGGTCCTCAAGCCTGTGTGCAATTAATTTCGATATTATCTTAAAGTCAACTGGAAGTAGCGAAATTGGGCGAAATGAGGTGCATTCAGCAATGTCTTTGTCCTTCTTATGTATTAGTGTAATTATCGCCGTCTTCATGGATTCAGGAAGGGTTCCATTTTCAAAAAAATCTGTGAGCATGGGCATAAAAAGGGGCTCAATTTGCGGCCAGAAGGCCTTATAGAACTCTACCGAATATCCATCCAAACCTGGAGTCTTTCCGGATGGCATTGACTTAATTGCGTGTAGCACCTCATCTGAGGTGAATGGAGCACTCAGTTGTTCCTTCTCGCCCTCCGAGATAGAGGATAAAGATAAATCATCCAGGAATGCATGGATGTCCGTTTCGGAAGGATTCTCTGACGTGTAAAGCTGTTTATAAAAGTCAAAAAATGAGGACTGTATTGTTTGTGTATCATATTTCAATTGGCCTGTCGCATTACGTATGCATTTTATTGTTCTGTCCGCACGTTCTTTTTTAAGTTGATAGGCTAGAAGCCTGCTGGGCTTATTACCGTATTCGTGATATCGCTGTCTAGTGAAGAACATGAGTTTTTTAACATGTTCAGTTTGGACGAGATTAAGACTAGTTCTGACTGCATTTAGTTTCTTCATATTTTCATCCGTAGGCGATTGTTTGTGGGATTGTTCTAGATTGGTTAACTCCTTCTTAAGTTGTTCTGTTCGTTGAACGATAGTTCTTTTCTTTGCAGATGTGTAAGAGATCAGTTGACCCCTGATTACAGCTTTAGCTGCATCCCACATTATTGCTGAAGAAACAGGGGAGGCTGCGTTGTCCTGTCTGTACTGTTCCAGCCACCTTCTAATATTATTGCAGGCTTCGATACTTGTGAGAAGTGAAGAGTTAAATCTCCAATGTTTAGTCTGGTGCATCTGTTGAGGGAGGGATAGCTTAAGATGGACTGGAGAGTGATCTGATATAAGAATGGGCCCTATATTACACGAAATCACAGATGAGAGATGTTCCTGGGGTAAAAGAAAAAAGTCTAATCGAGAATATGATTTGTGCCTAGCCGAATAGAAAGTGTAATCTTTCACTGTGGGGTTAAGTTCCCTCCACACATCAACAAGACCTACATCATTCGAGGCTAACCTCAAAGTCTTTGATGCATTAGGATTGGACAATGTGGGTGAGGATTTATCCAGATTACCGTCCATACAGCAGTTGAAGTCTCCAGAGATCATTCCAAAGTCTGTGTTATATTGGTTAAATAAGGTGATCATATCTAACATGAATTTAGGGCGATCTTCATTAGGTGCGTAGATGTTAAGCAGTGTTAGTTCTCGCCCATATAGCATCCCTCGGATTAGTATATGCCTACCCTCGTAGTCGGTATGTTGATCTTTAAAAATGAAAGGCAGATTTTTGTGAATCAGTATTGCCGTTCCTCTTTTATTGCTAGTGAAGCTAGAGAAATATACCTGCCCAACCCAGTCTCTCTTAAGTTTTTTGTGCTCCTCATTGGACAGATGCGTTTCTTGTAGAAAGGCCACTGCTATTTTTTCCTTTTTCAAAAATGTAAGAACTCTTTTCCGCTTAATTGGGTGACCAAGGCCTCTGACATTAAACGTAATTACGTTAAGCGTGCTAGACATACTAAGATTGGCATAATATCTTGACCGTGCTTGACCATGGTAAAACAAAAAGACAAATAATAAAAAACTAACATACTGTTAAAGGAAAAAAAAACACAGGTAGAGTATAAGGGGCCCCCCTCTACCCCCCCCACCCTCCCCACCCACAACCCTAGCCTAGTCCCCAAACGACAAGGCAACCCTATAACAACAAGTAACACCCTTAACTTGTCAGGCAGGTAGCGATTAGCTTCCAACAACGCACAATTTGTTTGTAAAAAACGGAAAAAATGCCTTTGTGCAGAAAAAACAGAAAAAAGAAATAGGCTAAAAGTAAAAAAGGATAAGCTTAGCTTTCCTAGGTAGTACTATGCTCTTGTAAAGAAAAAATGCAGGTAAAAGAAAAAAAGAAATAAAATAAATGAGGAGGGGCATGTCAAAGTGGGCATCAGTTTGGCAGGTGCTGTCTAGTGTTCAGGTTGTGCTTACCACAAGGACCAGACTAAATCAGGGGTCACCAGTAAGATAACCGAGTGGGGTCGTCCCCAATTCAATCCGTCCCGCACAAAAACAGATATATATACGCACACATATGTATATATATATTAAAAAAAAAAAAAATAAAAAAAAAAAAAAAAATAAATAAATTTAAAAAAAATATATATATATATATACATATATATATATATATATATGTATATATATAAAAAAAAAATAAAAAATAAAAAAAAATAAATAAAAGAATAAAAATAAATAAATAAATAAATAAGAATAAATGTGTGCTGATTTAAATCATAAGAACAGGGTGTCTAGCCCTCAACGCTTTCCCCTATTCTATTCTTTTGTTTTCAAGACAACTCAAAGCTTATTTTCATTTGTCTAATAATATTAAAAAAAAAAAAAAAAAAAAAAAAAAAAAAAAAAAAACCCGGAGCCCAGCCACCTGTTATCCACGCCCCTTCACCGCTCCATTACCCACTCCTCTGCTTACCAAACCGATAAGTAATAATAATAAACCAAGATGTCAGTCGATACAGGCACTGTTAGTGTTCAAAAATAAAATGTTACATCGACGACTTGACAACAACCAATGTGTACCTGCTATTTATTGTCCATGTAAACCAATGCCGAGCAAATCAGCTTAAGTGGCAGCTAAGCCTGAAAAAGTCAGATGGTGGTCCTATGTTTATGCACGCAGGCTAGTGCACTCACCCCATTCCATGTATTAAAGGCAGTTCAAACCTGGCCATGTGCGGCTTTTCCAGCCGTGATGCTGCGGTAAAATTCCTCAGCTTCTTGTGGAGAGGAAAAAAGGCGAATCCTCCCGCCGTGCAGCACCCTCAGCTTGCACGGCTGGAGATGAAATCCTCGAAAGGCTCCCATGTCAATAAACAGCTTCTTGACAGCGTTGAACTCCCGTCTCTGTCGCATCGTTTCTGCCGAGAAATCCTGCGCGAATGCGAGCTTTGATCCGTCATGTGTGATGTCCCGCTGCTTCGTGGAGCGCAGAACGAACTCCCTGTCCTGGTACTTGAGGAACCGAATGAGGACGGCTCTGTTGACGTTGGGATTTGCTGGGGCCAGCGTGCGGTGGGCTCTTTCCAGTATGAATGATCTATCAGGCTCGGTGCCCAGCCACCGGGGTAGCATGTCATTTATAAAGTCAAAAAGAGGACGCTTACCCTCAGCTCCCTCCTTAAGACCAAACAGCCGAATATTTTTCCTCCTCCCACGGTTCTCCAGATCCTCTGTCTTCTCCTCCAGGTGAGCGAGTCGTCTCGTTGCCGCAGCCAGCGCCGTCTCGGTCTTGTCCAGCCTTTCCTCCGTCTCGGCTATGCGAGCCTCTGCCTCCCCGACACGTTTTTCATTAGCCGTTACCTCTCGTTTGATTTCACCCAGGTTGTTCTCCAGCACCAGCATGGAGCTCTTCAGTTCCCCCAGTTGGCCGTTTATCCCATCCAACTTAGAGCCGAACTCAGAGCGGAGCGCTCTCAGCTCCGTCAGCACGTCGGCTACGTTAGCCATGTTAGCTCCGTCGTCCTCGGCCGGCAGTGTTGTCTTCGCGCTTCGTGAGTTCGTTTTGCGAGCTTTTGCAAAAATATCGCACTCCTTGGCTGCTGAGGGTTTTGGCATAGTCTGTAACCTATAGTTGGTCAGGTTTGCAAAAGTTTGGGGTGGTTTTATGTGCGAAGTTAAGTGGAGCCTTCACACTAAGCAGCCATCCAGTTCGGGCTCTCTAGCGCCCCCCAGCGCTGTGTGTTTTTAGTGTTCACGGTTCCCCATCAGCGGCGACGGGGAGGGAGACAAAGGCAGCAGGATGAGAGTCCGGAGACGGAGTCTTCTCCCTCTTTTTCCTTTGTTTCCTGTTTGTGGCGACAGCGACTTGAACTCTGCGTGACCCGCGGTGCGAAGAACGGAAGCAGAAACACGCAGCCGCTCATCATCATCTTCTTCTCTCTGCCTCCAGGGCCGCGCTGCGCCCGGAGGAGCCGCGGGTCGTGCGTGCGAGGAGCGGGGTGGTGCCACCAGGAGAGAGCGGCTCCTCCTGCACGATGATTAATGAGCCACGTGACGCAAAAGCACAACAGGGAAACACATTTTTAGGGCCCGAGAACTGAGGTGCGAAGGCCCTATTAGGAATTTTTTTTATTTTCCTTCTTCCGACGAAATGAGGGCCTTTTTTTCCCCCTAAACGTGTCGCAAAAGTCACCAAATTTTGCACCAAGCCCGGCCTGGCGAAAAATGTGATATTTAATGGTTTGCTTTAATGGGCGTGGCCTAACGACTCAACAGCGCCCCCTAGAAAACTTTGTGCCTCAAGCCCCACAATGCAGTTTGACGTACATGCACGAAAATCGGTAAACACCTGTATCATGTCACAACTTAAAGAAAAGTCTCTTGGCACCATGGCCAAAACCGAACAGGAAGTCGGCCATTTTGAATTAATCGTGTAATTTTGGCGCCATTTCTTCGGCAGTTAATACGGCCCGAACCGTAACGTGCACCCAGGTGTGTTATACATCAAAATGTGCGTCTCCATCCTGCGACGACGCGCATTACTTTTCTCAGTCAAATGCGTTACCGTGGCGACGCTAGACGCTAGATAGTTCCTACTTTCTGCCATAACTTTTGAATGGTTTGAAATAAAGAGTCGTGGGTGGTGTCATAGTTGAGTCCTTGACCTTTATTGGTGAAAATTGCACGCGTGAGGGGCCCGTTCATCGCTGCTTTCAGCTTTAATTTTATTTAATTTTTTTTAAAAGGACAAGTTACTCGTGATCTGACCTCCGAAAATGGCTCTTTTTCAAGTTCAGAGGAAGAGAAAGTGGGGAATGTAGGTCTTGGCTGCGCGTCGCCGATCGGCGCCTGGAGCCTCGCCAGACTCTGTGGAGCGCAGGGCTCCGATCAGCTTTAGAAAGGAAAAAAAAGCTGTGTGACGCAGGATAATCTCCGCAGCGACGGGGGTGGGGTGAGGATAAACATGGATTAAATGCGGGCTCGCACACACACACACACACACACACACACACACACACACACACACCCTCGCTCAGAGCGCCGGCGTGTGCGTTCCCAAAACGAAAGGAATTTTGCACACGCTGCAAGTGAACACAACAGAAATCAGCGGGAACAAAATCTGGGAGAATCCACGGGGAAAGAAGAAGTGCAGCCTGGATGCAAAAAATATCCCGCACCCCCGGGGCCCATCAGCCCCGCAGGAACCCCGCAGGAACCCCGCAATAACCCTGCACCGACACGCACCAACCAACCAACCCCGCACCGACACGCACCAACACCAAAATTGCGCCTTGCGTCCTTTACTGTTCTCCCCCAACGCCTTTCCAGGGTCAACAGTCAGATAATTATTCAAAGCAAAGTTTTTTTATGGTTCAAACGATGAAATATAGGGTAAAACTGGGAAAACAGTATAGAATAAATCTATTTAGAACAAATATACAATAAAAAAAAAGGTATACGCCTAAATTAAATACAGTCAGTAACGTCAGAGGGACGTCAAGTTACTATTTAACTTCTAACAAGAGAAATGTAACATTTCTCTTGTTGGAAGTTAAATAGTAACATTTCAAATGTTGTGAATTATATGCAACATTCATAACCAGATAATAACCCGAATATCTTTCAGCGTCAAAATAATCACAAATAGTGGGGGAAAAGGACGCGAGGCGCAATTTTAATTGTTATTGATCACCAGGCTGGTGCACAATTGATCTGCATGTGAGAAGTTGCTGTTTCCCCCCCGTGGCCGTGGAGCGGGAGGGTTAGGGGGGGGATTTGCGCGGAGCTGCGCGGAGATGGCGCGTCTCCTCCTCAGCTGTCACTTTATTAGCGGGCTGAGTTGTAAACAAGGGGCCCCTGCGTCCTGCAGCCGCATGCAAGTCGGTGCGCGGTTCAAATCCCCCCCCCCGCCCCCCCCCCCCCCCCCAACCCTCCAGCCTCGGGCTGCAGCATCGTCAACAACGGCAGCATTGTGCACCCCCCCCCCTCCCTCCCTCCCTCCCCGCCTGCGCTGTCACTGGGGCGGCCGGCGGGGCGGCCGCTGCTGAACCGCCTCTATTCATCCGGGGCCAAATGAGGACTAAATGGCTTTTTATGCCACGCAAAAAAAAAAAAAGAATAAAAAAAGGGGGCCGATTGTAACAGAGACGCGCAACGCATGCGTGCATTCAAAGGGGCCGCCGCTCCTTTCATGTGTGTCGGTTTTTCCAGATCAAACACGTGATATTTCACAGCTTAATAACAGCCTGATCACCGTTTCCACAGCGGGGAGTGATTCACGCCAGCGCGGCAGGGCGGGGGTGGAGGTGGAGGGGGGTTAGAGTCCCACATGCACGCACTTGAAGCCCCGGCCGACCTGGACTCCGGAGCGAGGCGGGTGCACGCCGGCCAGGGCCAGACAAGCAGATAACACATTCCAGCTTTGAAGCTGCTGGTGTCGTAAAAGAGTCTCCGCGGTCGGAGCTGCTGCTGCGCAGCGGAGTCTCTGTCTCTGTCTCTGCGCTGCAGAAACGAGCGAGGAGGCCCGATCAAGACCGCTCCTGCTTGGGGGGGGAAGGAGGGAGGGAGGGAGGGAGGGATGGGGGGGAGAAGGCTGTCAACGGGCCTCCGCTGCCAAATCAATCTTCCCGTGGAAGGCCACGGCGAGGTCAGAGAGAGCGCTGCAGCTCCGTCTCGGAGAGACTGAGAGAGAGCGAGGATCGTGTGTGGTGCTGGGGGGGGTTTAGGGCGGGGGGGGACCGACAAACGGGTCTCACTGGGGTCTGAAGGTCGACTTAAACCTGCACCCGGCCACAGGAGGCCGCGCTGGGGGGGGTTGTGTGGGTAAGTGACCCGTTGCGCTCCGACCTCGTATAGAAACAAAAGCGCAGTGAGAGTGGGAGTGGGAGCGGGGAAGGGCGGGGGGCGGGGGGGCCTCTCCCGTTTCATCTGCCGGTCCCGGGGGGCCCCAGCCTGGCGGAGCACAGCTTCAATCAAACCGTGACGTCTCCCTCGGGGAGAGAGCAAGAGCTGCGCCTGGAAAACCGATCTCTCTCATTCTCTGCTTCTCTCCGCGGCGCAGCGGCGGCTGTCGCGGCTTTTGTTCACACGCAGCGCAGCACCCGCGGCGCCGCGAGCCACGGCACTTCTCATCCCAGGGAGGGAGGGAGAGAAAGTGAAGGGAAAACAATATAAAAAGGGAAAAGAGAGAAATACAACAACAACGGCAGCAGCAGCCACGAGCCTCGATCTGCGCGGATTCCGCGGCCTCCGCGCGTAATGACGCGCTCTCCTCTCCAGTCTCCCCGCTCGGTCTCCCATTGATTCCAGATTAGAAAAAAAGGAGAGGGACAAACAGGAGGCTAATGGGTTTAAAATAGCGGGCCGTGTGACTTGACTGCCCCCCCTCATTCCCCTCCTCTCCCCCCCGCCGCGGCGCCCGCGGAGCGCCACGCTGACATCGCTGTCACGCATCACTCACACACTCACACTCATTTCACCTCTGCCACAACTGGACTATATGTTATTTTGCACTTTATATGCCATTTTGCACTTAGTTTTAACCTTTTATTTCATGTTTATTTTAATATTAATGCGCTTTTTATTGTCTGAGTGGAAGTGTGGTTTGTTTTTTTACGTTTCGATAAGCTGCTGGACAGTTGAATTTCACTTCGGGGATGAATAAAGTTCTATCTATCTATGACTAACCGTCCCGTGGGGGGCCGCAGATCCACGCAGGAGCCCCCGGAGCCGCGGGGGCCCCCGCGGCTCCGGGGGCTCCTGCGTGGATCTGCGGCTCCGCGGCTCCGGGTGTCGGGTTCCTTCACAGGAAGGAACGAGGGGAAGAAATAAAAGTCATATCTTCGCCAAGCATCACTTCCTTTCTGCTCCGCGGCACCTGGAAAACAGATCGGGTCCCTCACGCACGAACTCTGCAGGAAAAACGCGATGCGCGCCGACCGCGCTCCGTCCGACGGGGGGGCCCTAAAAATAAACTCGGCCCACACACAAAATGTAAAGTATTTTCTTTCCAGCTAGGGCCTGGAAAGAGGGGAGTGTGGGAGTCGGGGAGTCGAACCATGCAAAGGCAAAAGAAGCCCCGGCGTCGTAAACGCGTCGGGTTTCCTGAAACCGAAGACGGAGGGAGTCGGGACGTAATTAAGGACAGAGTTTTTTTTTTTTTTTACTCCACGAAGCAAAAAATGTCGATAATAAAAGCCCTCTGCTGCCGCAGGAGTCATCTTAGGAGCGAAACCAAACTGTCAACGTCCGCGGAGGACCTTGTTTACGACAAGTTCAAGTGTTTTCCACCGGTTTAAAGGAGCCCGGAGGAAGTTCAGATGCCTTCCAGGTGCCCTTTTTCACTCCGCGGTGCCAATTAAGGGCCGCCTTTAATCCAGAACACAACAAAGCTTTCATTCTGCATCAAAGCCCGCTTAAACCCCCCCTACAAACCCCCCCTTCAAACACCAAATCCCCGCTCTGCTCCTTCCAAACATCCCAACACGAGCTCCGGCCTCCCCACCCCCTCCACCCTGCGCTTATACCCGGGTTTGGAGCCGCTTCCCCGGCGCAAAACGAGGCGCGTCCCCCCTAATTAGTGCCGTCGGACTGGAGCCGAACCCGCCCGAACCTCGAAATCTCGGAACCTCGGAACCAGGACGGCCTGACAAAAGACCTTCAAGACAGTGGAAACTAAAAGTGGAGCAGGGAGGGGGGGAATACTTGTTTATGTGTCCCGGCGAGGACACGAGCGCGGAATCCATCCATCAACACCTTTAATGTGGAGGTGGGTCGCACTTGATTGCTGTCACGGTGGGGGGGTTGGCTTAAATAGGGGTGAACTAAAATTAAATATTCAAACAAACAAACATTAAGAGGCTGGAACAAAGCTGTGACGTAAAGCGGAGGCTGTTATTGTCAGTAAGAGCGGAGTGTTTTTATGGATCAGAGCGCAGCGCAGCAGCGCAGCGGAGCTCCGGGACCCGGACCGGGAAAAGGGAGGGAGGGAGGGGTGAGGGAGGGTGGGGGGGTGCAGATGGGTGGAGGAGGGAAGGGGGGGGGTCCTAAGTGGTGCTTCACATCGATCCTCCGCGTGCACGCAGCGGAACAGACCCGCAGCGCGGACGGAGCCACATATCCAGAAACACCTGCGAGACACGCGGAGCTCCGACGCGCCGCGGCAGGAAGGAAGTGGCCCCGCGCCAGGAGCCGCGGCCTCGTGCACGCACACCGGAACCCAGATCAACGTCCACTCTGTCCAAACACACACACGCACACACACACACACACCCTTCACCCCCCCTCCACATCCACCCCCACCCAGGAAAACAAGCTCAGCTGTTCGGGGATGCCCTCCACATGAACGCAGTGCGCGGATCAGGGCGAGGCTCGATCCCGTAACCTTGTTTAGCGCAGCAGCTTTCACACACACACTCATGCAATCACACACTCACACACACACACACACACACACACACACACACTCATGCAATCACACACACACACTCACACACTCCGTGACACATCGCGGGTGCGTAAAGCCCGAGCCGGCGCGCTCAGCGCGGTCATGTCCAGGACGTCCTTCTCACCTCCCCACGGGTGACGGGACGGCCCTGGGGGGTTTTAGGGGGGGGGGGGGGGGGGGGGGGGACTCGCGTGGGTCGGCCGGGTTATTTATCAGCCACATGCCTCCCCCCCCCCCCCCCTCTAACCCCCCCCCCCCCCCAGCCCCAGCCCGAGCGCACAAAGACCACCCTATGCGCTATTCTTAGAAGTGGCCGATCCTCCCCGAGAGAGAGCCGCGGTCACGCGCAGACAAACACACTCTTTCTGATTAAAAACACGCCAAAAAAACCCACGGAGCACTTCAGAGCCGGGAAGGGTTGAGGGGGTGGGGGGTGGGAGGGGGGGGACACATGTTGATGAGGGAGTGGGGTGGGGGGGGGAAAAGAGAAAGAGAAAAGCGCCTCACCCGGGAATCGGTGGAAGTTCCAGCCGCGTCTCTCACGCCTCTTTTTCCTGTTTTTGCCAAGTTAACGAGCAGATCCGTGCGTGACTGCTGCGTGGACGGAGCCACGGTCCCGTCTGCGTGAGACAGACGATATCCCGGCCAAAGTGGGGGTGGGGGTTTAAAAAAAACACAAAAAAAAAACAAGAAAAAGTGTCTAACAGGTTATCCACTTGTCACGAAAATCAGAGAAATGTGGCTCCCCCGGAGCCTCGCGGCGTGGATTCTATTGTCCCGCGGCTCCTTTTTTCCCCTGGATCCTTTCGAATCTCGCACAACACGGACTTTGTGGAGCAGAGATGTCACGGGTTTCCATACGGCAACAAAAAAAAAAAAAAAGAAAGATCCTGCTTGAGCCGCGGAGAAAAAGAAATAAAGAAAAGACGCGGACGCCGCGGCGGCGCCGGGACTCCGAGAATAAAAATCCTAATAAAGGTCCTGCGGGGTCCGGGGGGTCCGGGGTTCCGGGGGGGGCCCCGAGGCTGGAGATCCGAGCTCCGGGGGGACGGAAGGCGGTACAGGTGGCCCCGTCTGGTCCGTCGGTCCGTGGGTCCGTCGGTCGGTCGGGTCCGCGGATCCGCGCAGGAACGAGCTCAGCTCGCCGCGCAGCCGCGCAGCAGCGCCATGTTGGCTCAGCGGAGAAAAACCACGCCGTCCTCGGAAAAAAAAGCCCCTTCCTTCCTTCCTGGCGTCCCGCGTGTCTGTGGGAGGCTGTTGCGGGGAGGGTTTCCGAGGTTCCGACCCGGTGCGCGGCTGGTTTAGGAGCCGCTTTTGGGGGGTCCGGGGGGTCCGTGCGTCGGTCGGGGCTCGGGTCGGTTGGTCGGTCGGTGGCGCACGGACGGAGGACGCGCGGAGCCGAGCGGGGAGTTGCCGCACGGAATGGATGAGCTGCTGCCGAGACTGAGCGACTCACTCCACTCCCACTCGCGCAGACTCTACCCAGAAGGCCAGTCGGGAGACCGCAATTACCATAAGCCTCCGAGCAGCGCACGGCACTGGCTGCGCACGCACAAAGCGGAGACACACACACACATGCACACAGAAACACATGCACACACACACACACACACACACACACACGAACTCAGACACACACACACACACACACACAGAAACCCACACACGCACACACACACACACACACACACACACACACACACACACACACACACACACACACAAGCGGAGACACAGCCTCCGCTAAAACTCCAAAACAGGAATAAGGCGAGGTTTTATGCAGACATGAGGCGGGAAATGAAGCAATAAGAGACTAGAATTGATAACTTGTGATTTTAAATTTCAAATTTGCGTGTTTTTTAAATTTTATTTTAATTGTATTTAATCTGTTGGTGTTTTATCTGTCATTTGTAACTCTGTGTAACTATGTGTTGTAATTGCTGCCAGGTCTCCTGAGGTTTTTGATCTCAATGGTATCAAATAAAGGTTAAATAAAAATATATAGAATAGAAAATAACTAAAATGATAATAATAATTATGATAAACTTTATTTCTATAGCACCTCATACAAGAATTGCAGCTCAAAGTGCTTCACAGTAGGAATATACACGTTAAGAACAATGAGAAATAGAGAAATACACAATAATAGCAAATAGAAATAAAATATATAAATTATCATAGAGAAACATTTAGGATCAAAACAGAATTTTGACAGAATTCAGTTCTAAATTCCTTTCTAGAACCATTAGGATAAAAGAAATGTTGAATAAAAAAAGTCAAAAATACTGCACTGAGACGTATAGGTCATCATGTCACACACACTGTTGTTCACTGTGAGTCATATAAATGAAAATCTGACAAAAATATCATACGATTAGAGATGATTTGAAGGTAAAAGCGGCCGTCGGCCCCCCAGGAGAGGCTTTTCTTTTCTCCGCCAAGTTCACGCGTCACGGAGGGATAAAGGACATCTGGGGACCAAACGGTTGAACCTAATTAAGTTAGTTAGTCCCGTAACCTGCGCTCATCCGGGAGACTTTCCACCGGCCACGGGATTCTAATATTGTTCTGCTTTATCAGCGCAGTCCTGCGGGGGGAGAGATTCAAATTAAATGTCAGTTTGGGTTTTCGTTGAAGCCTAAAGATAAAGGTAAAAGTGCGAAACACCAGCGGAGCGGAGTGGAGTAGAGGGGGGGAATCAAGGCTCAAGGCTCAAGGCTGGGGCACATCTGTTAAGGCTCCCATGTCAGGAGGAGGAGGAGGAGGAGGAGGAGGAGGAGGAGGAGGAGTAGGAGGAGGAGGAGGAGGAAGATCGGACCTAAGGTGCAGCAGCGCAGACAGACGGAGCGGAGATCCCTTTATTTGATAAGGATCCCCATTAGTCTTCACCATGTGAAGCATGTGAAGATTATTCTTCCTGGTCCACACAAAGACATACAAAAGATTACAATAATTACAAATCAAAAAGGGTGGAAACATTCACCAGAATTCCTAAAATAATAAGTTAAAACAAAAACAAAAGAAAAGATTAAATAACCAACCAAAAACATCAACATCTTAAATAACAATATTTGACTACTATCACCAGATCTGTATACAATGTGAACAAAAATAGTTGCAACAACAAAACCACAAGGTTTTACATGGAACCATCCCAACATCCATGCAGCTGCAGCTTTTCAACAATAGCTAATAGTTGCAGCTCTTTCAAATCAGCAGTTGCACATATTACTATTCAATTTATAATATACTTACAATTTGCAACATAATGTATACCTAGAACCGATCATATTAGTCCATGTTCCAGACCAGATATCAGTACCACTCAAGGTGACAAAACTTGCTTATAATTTTTGAAAAGATCCATGTCTATAGATGATATTTTGGTATGAAAACCTTCCTGAGTGGCAGCTGGATCATAGTTATCAGCTCATGAAGTTCAGAAAATTACATTTCAGATGCTGCTGCATATCCTGGTTTAGACTCATGTACAGGAAATCTGTCAATGTTTCACAATAGTGTCTTTGGTATCATTTTAAAGGGGACATTTTAAGCATTCATTCAAGCTAAGATGTGAATCTTTCTGACCAACATAGAGGTCACTGCAGCTCTTTAAACTATAAACAACACACATTTTTACACAATTTTCGCCTAAATGATATAGTATCTTTTATTCCTGTGTCAATAGGAACAACAGAGACACAAAATACAAACATTGGAATACTCACAGGACCATAAGGATTCAGGAAATGTATCACTTCTTAGCTTGAATGAATGCTTAGAAGGTCCCCTTTAAAATGATACCAAAGACAATATTGTGAAACATTGACAGATTTCCTGTACATGAGTCTAAACCAGGATATGCACCAGCATCTAAAATGTAATTTTCTGAACTTCATGAGCTGATAACTCTGATCCAGCTGCCACTCAGGAAGTTTATCATACCAGAATATCATCTATAGACATGGATATTTTCAAAAATTATAAGCAAGTTTGGTCACCTTGAGTGGTGCTGATATCTGGTCTGGCCCATGGACTATAACTTGTTGAGGCGGTTAGCAGCAGCGAGGCTCGACCCGGCCCAGGGTTCGGCCCCGGAGGAAGATAAAGGTGCCACGAAGGTTCTTTAATGAACGTTTCCTGCAACCAACCCGGGGCCTCAGCCGCCAGGCCGGACCAGAGGCCGCCGTGACCTGGGTCGGACTTGTTTCCATCAACACTGATGTTCTTTATGGGATTGGAAGAAGATTTCATCACATTCAGGCAACAAACTATAAAACGAGGCCTTAATAAGTTGCTTTTATTCTGTCTCTGGACTCCGGCAGGGCTGCCCTTTGTCACCGGTCCTGTTCATAATTTTTATGGACAGGATTTCTAGGCGCAGCCAGGGGCCGGAGGGGATCCGGTTTGGGAACCTCAGGATTTCATCTCTGCTTTTTGCAGATGATGTTGTCCTGTTGGCTTCATCAGACCGGGACCTTCAGCATGTGCTGGGGCGGTTTGAGGCCGAGTGCGACGCGGCAGGGATGAGAATCAGCACCTCCAAAACCGAGGCCATGGTTCTCCACCGGGAAAGGGTGGTGTTCCTTCTCCGGGTGGGTGGAGAAGTCCTGCCTCAGGTGGAGGAGTTCAAGTATCTCGGGGTCTTGTTGACGAGTGAGGGAACAATGGAGCGTGAGATTGACAGACGGATCGGTGCAGCGTCCGCAGTTATGCGGTCGATGTACCGGACCATCGTGGTGAAGAGGGAGCTGAGTCGAAAGAAGAAGCTCTCGATTTACCGGTCAATCTACGCCCCTACCCTCACCTATGGTCATGAACTTTGGGTAGTGACCGAAAGGACAAGATCACGGATACAAGCGGCCGAGATGAGTTTCCTCCGCAGGGTGGCTGGACGCTCCCTTAGAGATGAGTTTCCTCCACAGGGCGGCTGGACGCTCCCTTAGAGATGAGTTTCCTCCGCAGGGTGGCTGGACGCTCCCTTAGAGATAGGGTGAGGAGTTCGGTCACCCGGGAGGAGCTCGGAGTCGAGCCGCTGCTCCTTCACATTGAGAGGAGTCAGCTGAGGTGGCTTGGGCATCTGTACCGGATCCTCCTGGACGCCTCCCTAGGGAGGTGTTCCAGGCATGTCCCTCCTCCCTAGGGAGGAGTTCCAGGCATGTCCCTCCCTAGGGAGGTGTTCCAGGCATGTCGCTCCTCCCTAGGGAGGTGTTCCAGGCATGTCCCTCCCTAGGGAGGTGTTCCAGGCATGTCCCTCCTCCCTAGGGAGGTGTTCCAGGCATGTCCCTCCTCCCTAGGGAGGTGTTCCAGGCATGTCGCTCCTCCCTAGGGAGGAGTTCTAGGCATGTCCCTCCCTAGGGAGGTGTTCCAGGCATGTCGCTCCTCCCTAGGGAGGTGTTCCAGGCATGTCCCTCCCTAGGGAGGTGTTCCAGGCATGTCCCTCCTCCCTAGGGAGGTGTTCCAGGCATGTCCCTCCCTAGGGATGTGTTCCAGGCATGTCCCTCCTCCCTAGGGAGGTGTTCCAGGCATGTCCCTCCCTAGGGATGTGTTCCAGGCATGTCCCTCCCTAGGGAGGTGTTCCAGGCATGTCCCACGCTGGAGAGACTATGTCTCTCGGCTGGCCTGGGAACGCCTCGGACTCCCCTGGAAGAGATGGAGGAAGAGCTGGAGGAAGTGTCTGGGGTGAAGGAAGTCTGGGCATCTCTGTTGAGACTGCTGCCCCCGCGACTCGGGAACAGATAAGCGGTGGAAAATGGATGGATGGATGTTATTCTGTCTTCAGACACTCACCCGCCGGGCCAACCCGGTCCTCTGACCCGGTCCTGCTGCCTCCTTCCTGCCTGGATGAAGGAGACTCTGCCAGCGGTCCGTCCGCTGCAGCAAGGCCTGATGGGTAAACCCATAACCCGCCTCCCTGGCGGCTGCACGGCTCCCTGCTGCCTCAGATGTGACCTGACAGGCCGGCGTGACTCAGCCCAGACAGATATGTGCCGTCTGCAGCCCTGCAGGGCTCAGCTGTCCCGCCGCACGGAAATAAACACCAGAACTAGTTTAGGAAACAACGTCCCTGCTGAGCCGGACGGACGGCTTTGAGCCGGCGAGGCGGCGGCAGCTCGTGCGGCTCACGCTCCACGAGCTGCTGACAGACGGACGTTTAACCAGTGACACCAGTGACACGCGCCGTCCTGACGCCTCGATCTGGTGTCAGAGACACGGATCCTAGAGGAACCTGGTCCTCCTGACCCGGAGGAAGAGACCCGAGCTGCAGTTCCCCCACGACCTCCAGGGGTGGAGTTAAAGGGGACCTATTATGGCATCTAATACCTATTTTAAACAGGCCTTGAATGTCTTAAAAACAAGCTTTTGATTGTTTTTGCTAAATAAATTAGAAATTCAGCCTCTAAACTATGTCTTTATATTCCCATTCTCTAACCTCATTATCTATGCAGGATTCTGAGTGGGCGGGGCTATGATAATGAGGCTCTGTGCTGATTGGCTGCCTGAATGACGCGATACACCGCTACAAAAAAATGGAGGAAGCTCCGGCCGGCGGAGTTAGTTGTGGGCGTAGTTTCACGCATCGGAGGCCAAACTATGTAAATCACATTTTGGTTCCGTAACTTTGGGGAGCAGAATCTTATTGGCTCGTAGATCCACATCACACTGGACGGATCATCCGGGCGGCTGTACAGACACTGCAGAATTTGGTTTCTTTCCTCCTTCTCTGAGTTGGCAGGCTGAGGGGAGACCACTTTATAGATGTTAAAGCAAGAAAAAACCTGTTTTTCAGAATAGGTCCCCTTTAACCTCCACCGACATGACCGGCTTTACACATTTATAGCCCTTTTCCACCAGCACCTACTCGTCTCCTCCACTCCGTTTGGTTCTTTCCCACCAGGGGTCCAACGTGCCGAGTAGATACTTTTCTGTTTCTACTCTGCCGGACTGAGTCGGGCTGTGATGTCATCACACTCCAGGCCACCGATTGGTCGGGGGGTTGGAGTCAGACGTCTGAGTCAGGATGTGACATCAGAGAAAGAGACTCTGACGGAGATTCTTGTTCATTTGATTCCAGCAGCAACGGCAGCAGAAGTCTGTTTGATCCAACTTTGAGGGTCAGATGTTCATAAACCTGGTGCTGAGGAGAGAATTAAAAAGATCTAGACGGAGATAAGGAACGATCAGATCTACCAGGAGCTCTGTACCTTCATAGCTGCTCAGATACCAACACACTTTTCAGCAGCGCCGAGACAAACTAAAAACATTAAAAAGCTTCTTTCACTCTCATTTTTTAACTTGATATCAAACACAAGCCACAGATCCAGCAGCACATCTATCATCTCCTCCAGGTTCTACATCTTTAGTGTTGTTGTCTTCTTCCTTTAGATACACAATCAAATACGTCACAGCAGCTTCACCAACCTCCTACTGCTGATCTGGGTGTTTGATTGTAATGGAAAAGAAACCAGGCCGAGTTGAGTTAAGTAGAGCTGAGTAGGTACTAGTGGAAAAGTGCCATTACAGTCTGGAACAACAAGACTGTGTTGGTCTTTGGTTCTGTTTTGGTTAAATACAGTACTGGAGTTGAGGGGGGATGACATCCCCACCTGAAATAAAAACGGTCCAAATCATCCCCCCTGTAAAACTGCCATCCCCCCTTTCCATCCCTTATGTCATTTCATCAATGAATGTGGTTTTACTGCTATTTCAACATTTAGAGTCATCACCAGAAAAATAACACCAGAAAAATTACTTATTTGACAATTTTCACCTGTTTCAAGTAAATTTTCACTTGAAATAAGTAGAAAAATCTGATTTATCTTCTTATTACAAGCAATAAAATCTTGTTTCACTGGCAGATTTTTCTACTTATTTTAAGTGAGAATCTACTTGAAACAGGTGAAAATTGTTGTTTTTTCCAGTGATGAGTCTTGTTTTAAGTGTAATGAGATTTTTTTTACTAAAATTAGACATTTTAACTAGAAATAAGACAAATATTCTTGTTAACATTGAGTTTTTGCAGTGATCCATGTTACTTATCCTGTGAAGGACAGAGTCATATTGATAAGTTCAGAAAAGTGTTTTTTATTGTTGTGTTTTGATGTATTTGATGTAAGCCCAGTGGATATTTAAAGCTTACAGAAGGCTGCATTTAACTGCTGCTATGTCATTCCTGCAGTATTTCTGCAGGTGTTTTGGTCACTGCTATTATTTGTAATATATTATATTATTTGTAATCAGCACAAATTATCTGTCCCCATATGATAAAATCCACCATCCCCCCTGATTGTTTTTTACAACTTGAGTACTGGTTAAAAAACATTTGTTTTAACCACTTCAGATAAAATTACATAAAGCAATAAATGAATGCGTATGTAGGGGGTGTGGTGTGTTGATTGGGGTCCGTACGAATCTTGAACGTTGAGCAGGAGACAAAATAGCCTGGAAATGACATGAAGTGTCATCATAGATGAGAATCAGCTGAGCCGGTGGTTAACTGTGATTGACAGGTGGTGGGCGTGTCCCAGCGGCCTCCAGGCTCGTTGGCCCCGCCCCTTTACAACATGGTGGGCGATCAGTAGGAGGAGAAACATCACAGGGGCTGGTCCTGCTCTTATGTCTCTGGTCAGAGCCTCCAGTGACTCCAACAAGCTCCTTCAGGATCTCTGAGGTTCTGGTCCTGACTGGACCGGTCCAGGAGGTGGATCTTCTTTTCAGGGGCCGGCCTGTGCAGGATTTACTTCCATGTTTCTTCCTTGTTCTGCTGCTTCAGCTTCCAGTGATGTTTTCACGTCTTTGGATGCTCCTCTCTGGGGGTTTCTGTGTCCCGTCTGGACGTCCACTTCTGGGACGATTATCCACAGAACCGAACCGGAACTGTGGACTGATGTGGACTGATGTGGACTCATCTCAAAGGCCTCCCGTGTTAGTAACAGCAAACCTCAAACCTTAAATTGTATTTTATCAGTTATTTCATCTGCATATGTAAACTCTTGACATCTAAAGTATTTGCCCCCCTGGACTCACTTCCTTCCATCATCATTAGTTTGCGACTTACATATGAGAGAACAACACAAGCACAAAAATCACATAGTCCAGTTGGACACAGGTGCTGTCACGCCAGTGCTAGAATATATGTTTGTTTTTTTTTTATAAAAAAAAGAAAGCCCCCCCTTTTCTTCTCTTTTTCTCTTTTGTACATGTTGCAGCATCCTCTGCCGGTGGCGAAGAGCATTTCTGAATGCAAAACACCGGATCCTGCAGCGTGGGAGTGAGAGGGTCAGGGTAACGGCCCCTTCGGGTGGGGGAGAGATTTGTCCGTCAAGACTCCTCTCTCTGGCCCTGCCCCTTCTCAACCTTTCCCCGACCCTGCACCCCAACCTGGGACTTGATGATTGGGCCGGAGCTTCGGGAGCTGTGTGCTGGCCTGCGGTCCCCACCCCTGGTCATCCTGTTGCTTCTTCCACCTGCCTGCTGTGCTGCTGCCGTCCCCGACTCCCCCAGTCTGGCCCTCGGCAGGAGGGTCCCCCCTTATGAGCCTGGTCCTGCTCAAGGTTTTCTTCCCTCCTAAAGGGGAGTTTTTCTTGCCACTGTTTGGCTTACGGTTTTTCTCCCACTAGGGGAGTTTTTACCTGCCATTGTTTATGTAATAATTGCTCGGGGGTTTATGTTCTGGGTCTCTGGAAAGCGTCTAGAGACAACATCTTTTGTATTAGACACTATATAAATAAAATTGAATTGAATTGAAAAGCTACGTCTAAGAAGACACCATCTTGACGTAAGTGCATGCATCTTACTAGATGCAGAAGTGCTCCTTAAAGAGCTGAATCTTTATCTTGCTCTTAAAAGTAGGTCCAGACCCTGCAGATCAGACAGAGTTTGGTAAGTCGTTCCACCATCGAAGAGAAGAGTCTAGTTACTGATTTGACACCACGTTGTGGTGGAAGCACCAGGCGTCTTTCACTGACTGAGCGGAGCTGTGGAGAGGGAGAGTAGCTCTGGATGAAGGAGTGAAGGTATTGAGGAGACGTTTGGGTAATTGTTTGGTAGCCGGAAGCAGAGCTTTAAACTTGATGAGATTAGCAGCGGAGTGACATGAGCTCTCTTGTAGTTGATTGAAAACCAGACATGCTGCTACATTCAGGATCATCTGCAGAGGTTTAACTGAGCAGCAGGAACGACCAACAAGGAATTACAGTAGTCAATACGTGAAATGACCATCTTGCTTTAACATATATAATGTGGTCTCCCCTCAGCCTGCCAACTCAGAGAAGGAGGAAAGCAGCTAAATTCTGCAGTGTCTGTACAGCCGCCCGGATGATCCGTCCAGTGTGATGTGACTTTTACGAGCCGTTCAGATTTGCGAATTTTTGTTACGTCACCAAAATGCAAACCACGCCTCGGTCTCCTCCGCTGCTGAAACCACGCCCACAACTAACTCCGCCGCCGGAGCGTCAGCCATTGTTCCGAAGCGGTGGCTGTTTGAACAATGAGGGACAGTAAACATTAAGTTTTGCATCGACATTTACCCTCATAAAAGGATCAGTACCAACAGCACGGACCCAGCAACTGCACACGAGTCAGCGGTAAGTGACGTTATTTTTTTATGTTATTTATATTTGTCTACAAGTATGATCTTTGCATGGGCTAAGTATTTAGCTTAGCTCCGGTGTTACGGAGCTCTATTAGTACCGTAATACATTTTTCTCTGTTCATGGTTTCAGATCTTTCAAGCACCTGAATCTGTTCAACGACACCTTCAGAAGACGCACGGTCCTTCCTTGAGCCAGCAATAGTGCATAAATGTTTTGTTTTTTTTTAACAATAAAGTTGCCGTTTGTGAACATTCAGTGTTGTGATTTCTTTACAGTTAACATGATTCATTTGTCTTGTAACATAAGAAATGAAATGATGAGGAATCGGAGTAAATAACTGTTAGGGTGAAGACGAGGTGACCCGTTCCCTCTTCAGGTAACTAAAGGCTGATTTATGGTTCCGCGTTACACCAACGCAGAGCCTACGGCGTAGGGTACGCGTCGATTTAACACAGAACTGTAATTCAGGAGATCCCAGGGAGTCGTTTAAACCGTGTAACTGAATGAGAGCGTCCGACTATCGCGTCGAGCTGCGTGACATCGGACGCTCTCTGTCCACACTGAAACTGTTAAACTCGCGGCCAGTTAGGACAGTCCAATACAAAAAAAATAAAGCAATGGAATTGATTTTGTCGCCGAAGCTCGCTCACATGGGACACGCTTTGTGTACCCAGCCGGCTCTTCTGCCCAGAGGCTTTGAGCCTCCCCTGCTTCACGTCATTCAGGCAGCCAATCAGCGCAGAGCCTCATTATCATAGCCCCGCCCCTCAGAATCCCTCATAGAGAAGGTGGTTAGAAGCGGTAAAAATAAAGACATGGCCCAGAGGTTGAATTTTTGATTTATGTAGAAAAAACAAGCTTTTGATTGTTTTTAAGACATTTAAGGCCTGTTTAAAATATACATTAAATGCCATAATAGGTCTCCTTTAAAGGTCAGTTGGCTGTCTAATATGACACAAAGATTCCTGGCAGAAGATGTGGGCACGAGTGTTGTGAAATCTAGCTGCTATCTGAGGAGGTAAGGAGTGACTGGCTGGACAAACAATGAGCTCAGTTTTGGACAGATTTAGCTGAAGGTGACGGTTCTTCATCCAAGCAGAGATATCAGAAAGACAGGTCGATATTCACATTGAGACGGCCGTGTCACCAGGTGGGAATGAAAGGAAGAGCTGGGTGTCGTCAGCATAGCAGCGGTAGGAGAAGCCATGAGAGCTGATGATTTCACCTAGTGAAGAGGTGTATAGTTGTTTTGGGAGAATCTCACTTAGGGTTCGAGAGTGGTCAGCTGCGCAAAAATGAATCACACACACGCTTTTTCTATAATGAATACATTTATTAGCAAGCAGTGCACACAAAAAGACTCACACACAATTGCTCTTTGCTAGGATAACTGTGTCAAGTTATCCCCCACAAAAGGCAAATCAACAAACAATTACACAGGGGCTACGCCTTGTACCTCTTACCTCAACACAGAAGGACTGGAGAGCCGGACAGTCCTGGCAGAGTAGCCGAAAACCCGCTGGGCGTCATGCACTAGACCCGCAGCTGACTCTGACTTTAACTTCCGGCTGTCCCGTCTTTATAACTTTCCTAGCTGGTGGGGGCGGGAAAAGGCCCCTTCACCCCTACGCGAGCTCCCACACCAAGTCGCTTCCCACGGGAACCCAGCCCCGTGTGAACAAGCCACACATCACAGCTACATTTGTTAACAAACAGCAGGTGCAGACTGTGTTTTCAGGACATTTCAGGACACAAAAACATATTTTTTCTCCCTTCAATAGTGAAAAG
The DNA here is from genome assembly GCF_033807715.1 of Cololabis saira. Taxonomy (NCBI): domain Eukaryota; kingdom Metazoa; phylum Chordata; class Actinopteri; order Beloniformes; family Belonidae; genus Cololabis; species Cololabis saira. Next base: position 45,041,752 of record NC_084592.1, on the reverse strand, counting down.
AGAAGGGGGCCAAGCACTGATCCCTGTGGTACCCCTGTTGCCAGATCATGCGATCTCGACACTCGTCCTTGCCATGATACTCTGAAGGATCTTCCTTCGAGGTCAGACATGAACCATAAGAGGACCTGAGATGCCAAGTGTTGACAGTGAGGAGATGAGGATGTGGTGGTCGGCCGTGTCAAAGGCAGACAGGTCCAGCGGTACGAGGACTGAGGACGGACCAGCAGATCTGGCAACCCGTAGTGACTCTGCGACTGACAGAAGAGCAGTTTCAGTCGAGTGGTTCTGTGCATTTGTGAAACTTGTCCTGTGCATTTGTGAAACGGTGTGTGCCTTTGCGGATCGGTGTGTGCCTTTGCGGATCGGTGTGTGCATTTGTGAAACGGTGTGTGCATTTGCGAATTATGAGACTGTTCTAGCTCCATAGTTTTATCTCCAGGTTTAGGGGGGTCCGGTGGACCGGAAGGGGACCAGCAGACCGGCAGTGGGACCCCTCCCAGGGTGGATCCTGGTCTGGAGCCCTTTTGGACCCCAGGAGACCCGAGGATCCTGAAATGATCCTTCAGCAGATCCTTCAGTGGCTCCTCATTGGCTGCAGCAGCCGTCAAACAAAAAGATTATGATTTTGATGGTTATGTTTCCGTTTTACTGCTTTCTATAATTTCACCTGATGAGGTTCATAAAAACCCTCCGACCAGTTGGCATGAAAATGTTTTTATACCAGACTGTAAAAATGTTTATTTCTGCTGTAAAGATGAACATTTTAACTTGGTGAGAAACTCAATGATGGATCTGGACCCTAGTGGTCTGTAGAGGACCTGCAGGTCTGGATCTGGACCCTAGTGGTCTGTAGAGGACCTGCAGGTCTGGATCTGGACCCTAGTGGTCTGTAGAGGACCTGCAGGTCTGGATCTGGACCCTAGTGGTCTGTAGAGGACCTGCAGGTCTGGATCTGGACCCTAGAGGTCTGTAGAGGACCTGCAGGTCTGGATCTGGACCCTAGAGGTCTGTAGAGGACCTGCAGGTCTGGATCTCTCCAGTGTTAGCATCGCTCCATTGGCTACCTGTAAAATTCAGAATCCAATTTAAAATTTTATTACTTGCGTATAAAGCCCAAAACGGCTTAGCTCCGCAATATTTACAAGACCTGATAGTGCCTTATGTTCCTGGCAGAGCTCTCCGTTCTCAGAGTGCAGGTTTACTCTTAGTTCCTAGAGTATCTAAATGCAGATTTGGAGGGCGGGCGTTCTGCTATCAGGCACCATTACTATGGAACCAACTTCCAATCTGGGTTAAGGAGGCTGGTGGTCCAGATCCAGGAACCGGATCAGCAGGAATTCTTCCTCTTCCTCCTTCTCTTCTTCTTCCTCCACCTCTTCCTCCTCCTCCACCTTCTCCTCCTCATACTCATCCTCTTCTTCTTCCTCCTACTTCTCCTCCTCCTCTTCCACCTCCTAATCCTCCACCACCTCCTCTTCCTCCTCCTCCTCTTCTCCTCTTCCTCCTCCTCGGCTGCCTTTTATGTCTTGTCAGGGATTCAGGCGCGAGCGTGCACCTCTCTAAAAGGCAGAACAGCGTGAACACACACACACACACACACACACACACACACACACACACACACACACACACACACACACACACACACACACACACACACACACACACACACACACACACACACAGGCGTTTAGAGTGCTGCACTCTGGGAGGTCACGGTGATCCCGCCATCTGCTGCTGCAATCAGACACTGAGGCACGAGCAGCTACACACACACACACACACACACACACACACACACACACACACACACACACACACACACACACACACACACACACACACACACACACACACACACACACTCAGACACACGCACACACTCACACTCAGACACACACACACACGCACCCTCACCTTGTCAGAGACGCTTAGAAACGGACACAAAACCCGCACACACACATTTAGAAAGAGGCTGCCTGCCAGCACACACACACACACACACACACACACACACACACACACACACACACACACACACACACACACACACACACACACACACACACACACACACACACACACACACCAGCCGGGACTAATCAGCTGATTCCACCTGCAGATCGTTACGGATCGCTTCCCCCCCCACAAGGAAACCCGTCCTTCTCTAAAGCGCGCTCCCGCCGCCGCGGGGGCGCGCACTTATTATGCAAGTAGTGCAATCAATATAGATCTCCGCGCTTGCATGCAACACGTGCACGCGCACTCTTGAGTCACCCGCGTGCACGCGCTGATGACGTGAAGCGCTTCAGGTTTTTTTTTAAGCGTGTTCCTCATGTAAGGACCTGCAACAGCTACTGAAATAACACCCCTCCCGTGCGTGTGCGCGCCCCCGACGGGGCTGTCGGCCGGGGCTAACCGGTTCCCCCGCGGGCGCGCACACACACGCACACGCACCGACAGGGGGATAATTACCGGTCCTGCAGCCCGGCGGAGCTCCGACAGGCTGCAGGACCGATAACAGATTAAAGTCCCCTAATCGATAGGCTGGCCGGATTAATCGATACTATCAATCAGGAACAACCCGCGCGCGGCGACCTTGGAGATCAGAGACGCCGCCCCGCCGCTCGGAGCCTCGGGAGCGCGCCTGGGCGCGCTCCCGAGGCTCCGAGCGGCGCAGCGGCGTCTCCGAGAATAAAGATGAAAACCTTCAAACGGCGGCGGCGGCGGCGGCTTATCTGAGAGGAAGAGGAGCGGTGGCGGCTCCGCGGCCCCCGCTCCTCTCATACCCCCCCCTGGCTCTTTATACCCCCCACCCCTCTCTACTGCCCCCCCAGCCCTGATCTGCCCCCCCCCCGGTCCCCCCCCGTCCTCCCTCCTCTCGTCTGTCGGCCTCTGTCGAGTTCCGCTCATAACCTCGCCACCCACCTCCTCCCATCCCCGCCATCATCCCCGCCTCTCCCTGCTTTCCGCTGCTGGCGGGGAGCGCTCACACACACACCGAGGCGCTCACACACACACACACACACACACACACACACACACACTCAGACTCAGACACACACGCCTCTTTATAGCTCTCTCGCTCTGACACGCACTCACAAGCATTTCTAATGGTGCTGGCGCGGGTGCACACACACATACACAAGCACACACACACAAGCGCACACACAGGCGCGCACACGGGCGCGCACACACACACACAAACACACACACGGGCGCACACACACACGCCTCTTTATAGCTCTCTCGCTCTGACACGCACTCGCAAGCATTTCTAATGGTGCTGGCGCGGGT